>NC_134568.1:260024114-260324114 GCF_050947875.1 Dermacentor variabilis | reverse complement strand
ATATCTTTTACGAACTAATCACATTCTTACAGTCACACAACTCGTTAAATATAATCTAGGTACCTTTTTGTTAAATAGAAACTTCATTTACCTAAAATACATACTAATTATGGCAAACAGAGCGTCCATTTTTCATCTCTCGCATTCTGGAACACACTAACATTATACATAAAAACATTTAGAATTCACGAATTCAAGAAACAATTAATGATTACATTCTGTCGAATACTGATGCCTAGTCCATACTCACAACCATTCTTTCCGGGTGCCTTCATTTCATTTTCATTGCCATATCGTTAGGTTTCTGTTTATGCCTCACATATACATTCGAGTTTGCAAATTATACTGTGTTCGTCACGTCATCTACGCTGTTACTTTATCAGTTGTCAACGAGATTGTGTTACAGTGCTTTTTTTCATGACATTTATGCATATGTAATTATTCAATCATGCTCTTCATACTAAAACCTGTAATTTTTCTATGTTAACAATTTGTTGAAAGTGCTGTACTTTTTTTTTATTACGTTTACTTTGTAAAGGAGGTCCCATCGCAGTCTTTGACTTCGGGACTTCCTTCTGAATATTAACAACTTGTAATCTTTCTAATGATGTCAATAAAAACCGATCCTGATTCTGATCTTGTCATAGGAACGTACGCCTGAACGCCTCACAGTCCCGACAGGTCGATGATGACACTGCGCATGCGTGCTGCTTCTCGGCGCCGCCGCTAAACTGCGCTGGTAGTACGGAAAGCCACGCACTCCCGTGTTCACGCTCAAAAGGATCGCGACTGTACGGTATATACCCTACTGGTGAGAGCATCGGGCTGCTGTGCCAGGGAAGCGAGGTTTAATCACACCATCGGGCACGTAACTCTACTTTTCTTTAAGTGTTTCTTTAAAGTGTGAGCCATTCAGCAAGGCAGCAGCAGCACTCAGCAGCCACGGTCAGGAAAATCAGGGAATATTCACAAAGAAAGTTGCGGTCTAAAAAAAAGAAAAAGAATATACGCGACGAGCGTGGGGATTCCAGTGTAATTAAGCTGACTGTGACGAATATAAATAATAATTACTTAGAAATCACAGGAATATGGGGGGGACGGCTGATCAGCAGTGGTCGAACGAAGGATGGTGTCGCTAGAGCGAACTTTCGGCTCGTGAGCTTGCCTTCAAGACCGCTGAGCCTCCCTGACAAAGGCGAATCCCCGAGGCCTTCGTGAAGACAAGTCCACTTCATGTTGGGTTCAGCGACTTCTTTCGTTTCACCACCGTTGATCATAATAATTGCTGAGGTATATTCCAAAGCTACGCTACGGGCTACAAGGGTCGCCGTAAGTGGGGCACCCGAATATAATTTGACCGTGCACGAGTGAAATTACGTAAAATGGTATAAAGCGTCAATTATGGCAAAACAAAAGAAAGTGTTAACAAGCTGGAATCATTGCTAGTACAGGGGACACCTAACGCTATCAACCGAACCGAGGATACTACGCCTGAAGTTTATCTCCGCTCATTATGTCACGTGCTACGCATATAAACTGACTACGACACTGTCCGCTGCATTGTTAACAATAACCCCCTCTCCCCCCCACCCCCCTCCGTATGGTTTCCCGAAACGTCAAATAATAGTATAGTTCACTTGGTCAGTGCCCTTGATTTTTCACCTTTAATAACATGCTAGCTGACCTTACGAGAATTCGTCGAACTCCTGACTATATAAAAAAGAAAAGAAACAAAAGAAAGAAAAAAGAAAAGAAAAAAAATGGGGAGAAAAAAAATAACGTACCACAATGATCTGTTCGTGCAGCGATGACATGCGTGCCGCTCAGTTGCATGGACTTTCGACGCTGGACGCAGGAGTACGCGTGCGAGTGGCTGCACGCGGGCGGCTTGTTTTCCATCGCGCGCTCTCCGCATGGTTCAAAATGCAGCCCGCAGCGAAGCCGAAGTCGACCGCGCCAACGCGCTCCGCATTGGTCTCTGTAGAGGGGCACACCCCCATTCGGTCTGTGCTCGAGGTCGGGTGGCACCGCGGCCGCTTTGAATGACGCATCTGCCGGCTCGTCGAGATCGGCGCAACCCGAGAGAGTGTATAAACTCTCCTGCACCACCTGCAGCGCACCGCAGTGTCCACACGCGCGCGGGAGTCGGAGGCGGAGGGCCGCCTCAGGCGCGAACGGCAATCTGCGGTGGCTCCCGGTCGAGTGCCGCGTCCTGTTGCCCGCCAGAATACAACGCTGTGTTAGCTCTTGTGAACTCCGGGCCGCTGGCCGGACGGAGAACCTTTTTTTTTTGGGGGGGGGGGGGGGGAGGGGGGCTCCGTCCTGCTCCATACTCCATAATCAGGGCAACTTACACGTAAAGAACAAGCAGCTAAACGCGTACTCAAGGTGAGAGCCCTCCATGTAGGCCCACAAAACACACGCCAGCTTAGAAAAAGAAAACCAGTCATATAGTGAATATTGTGTGAAACAGGAGTAATGTCACTAGATCTGTAGTGCCCTGCCAATCGGGCAACGACCAAGCTTACCACCGTGCGTGTAATATAGCGGTAACTAATGGCACAGACAAATTGCTTATCAAACCCACCGTGTTGCCTCTTTGGTTGTTGGTGTTGTATACTGCTGAAAACGTGGTCGCGGGTTCAATTCCCTGCCGCGGTGGATCTCATATCGTTGGGGCGTAATGAAAAAAAAGAAAGGAAGGAAGAAAAAGAAGAAAACGCTCGTGTATTTAAGTTTAGGTGCTCGTTAAGGAACCCCATGAGGTCGAAATTGATCTGAAGCACCCTCGCATCATACAAGATGTGGACGTGCTCGGCAAGCTGCGCTGCAGTGACCACAGGATGGTAAGAACTCGAATTAGCCTAGACCTGAGGAGGGAACGGATGAAACTGGTACATAAGAAGCCGATCAATGAGTTAGCGGTAAGAGGGAAAATAGAGGAATTCCAGATCAAGCTACAGAACAGGTATTCAGCTTTAACTCAGGAAGAGGACCTTAGTGTTTTAGCAATAAACGACAATCTTGTGGGCATCATTAAGGAGTGTGCAATGGAAGTCGGTGGTAACTCCGTTAGGCAGGATACCCGCAAACTATCGCAGGAGACGAAAGATCTGATCAAGAAACGCCAATGTATGAAAGCATCTAACCCTACAGCTAGAATAGAACTTGCAGAACTTTCGAAGTTAATCAACAAGCGTAAGACAGCTGACATAAGGAAGTATAATATGGATAGAATTGAACATGCTCTCAGGAACGGAGGAAGCCTAAAAACAGTGAAGAAGAAACTAGGAATTGGCAAGAATCAGATGTATGCGTTAAGAGACAAAGCCGGCAATATCATTACTAATATGGATGAGATAGTTCAAGTGGCTGAGGAGTTCTATAGAGATTTATACAGTACCAGTGGCATCCACGACGATAATGGAAGAGAAAATAGTCTAGAGGAATTCGAAATCCCGAAGGTAACGCCGGAAGAAGTAAAGAAAGCCTTAGGAGATATGCAAAGGCGGAAGGCAGCTGGGGAGGATCAGGTAACAGCAGATTTGTTGAAGGATGGTGGACAGATTGTTCTAGAGAAACTGGCCACCCTGTATACGCAATGCCTCATGACCTCGAGCGTACCGGAATCTTGGAAGAACGCTAACATAATCCTAATCCATAAGAAAGGGGACGCCAAAGACTTGAAAAATTATAGACCGACCAGCTTACTGTCCGTTGCCTACAAAGTATTTACTAAGGTAATTGCAAATAGAATCAGGAACACCTTAGACTTCTGTCAACCAAAGGACCAGGCAGGATTCCGTAAAGGCTACTCAACAATAGACCATATTCACACTATCAATCAAGTGATAGAGAAATGTGCAGAATATAACCAACCCTTATATATAGCTTTCATTGATTACGAGAAAGCGTTTGATTCAGTCGAAACCTCAGCAGTCATGGAGGCATTACGGAATCAGGGTGTAGATGAGCCATATGTAAAAATACTGGAAGATATCTATAGCGGCTCCACAGCCACCGCAGTCCTCCATAAAGCAAGCAACAAAATCCCAATAAAGAAAGGCGTCAGGCAGGGAGATACGATATCTCCAATGCTATTCACAGCGTGTTTACAGGAGGTATTCAGAGACCTGCATTGGGAAGAATTGGGGATAAAAGTTAATGGAGAATACCTTAGTAACTTGCGATTCGCTGATGATATTGCCTTACTAAACTCAGGAGACCAATTGCAATGCATGCTCACTGACCTGGAGAGGCAAAGCAGAAGAGTGGGTCTAAAAATTAATCTGCAGAAAACTAAAGTAATGCTTAACAGTCTCGGGAGAGAACAGCTATTTACAATAGGCAGCGAGGCACTGGAAGTCGTAAGGGAATACATCTACTTAGGGCAGGTAGTGACGGCGGATCCGGATCATGAGACGGAAATAATCCGAAGAATAAAAATGGGCTGGGGTGCGTTTGGCAGGCATTCCCAAATCATGAACAGCAGGTTGCCATTATCCCTCAAGAGAAAAGTATATAATAGCTGTGTCTTACCAGTACTCACCTACGGGGCAGAAACCTGGAGGCTTACTAAAAGGGTTCTACTCAAATTGAGGACGACACAACGAGCTATGGAAAGAAGAATGATAGGTGTAACGTTAAGGGATAAGAAAAGAGCAGATTGGGTGAGGGAACAAACGCGAGTTAATGACATCTTAGTTGAAATCAAGAAAAAGAAATGGGCATGGGCAGGACATGTAATGAGGAGGGAAGATAACCGATGGTCATTAAGGGTTACGGACTGGATCCCAAGGGAAGGGAAGCGTAGCAGGGGGCGGCAGAAAGTTAGGTGGGCGGATGAGATTAAGAAGTTTGCAGGGACGACATGGCCACAATTAGTACATGACCGGGGTTGTTGGAGAAGTATGGGAGAGGCCTTTGCCCTGCAGTGGGCGTAACCAGGCTGATGATGATGATGATGACCCTCGCCTCGTCTACGGCGTGCCCATATAGCCCGTGTGTTTCTTTGCTACGTTAAACCTCCCAATTTGATGAACTTATAAGTTCATCAAATAGGTATACCTAATAGGTATATATATATAGGTATATATAATAGGTATATATAAATAGGTATTCATTAATAGGTATACCTATTAAACCACCATATACAGATACTGTGAACAGGCGCGGCTTCTCGTCCCATGCGAAGACACCACAGTGATTGATTGATTGGGTTTAACTTCCTGAAGTAACACTGGGGATATGAGGGACGCCTTAGTGGAGGACTCCGAATTAATTTTGGCCAGGCGCACCTAAATCTAAGTACATGCGCGAGCGTCTCTCTTTTTTTTTTTTGCGTTTCACCACCATCGAAATGCGGCCGCCACGGCCCCGGATCACACCCACGACATTGTCCTCAACAGCAGGTGAACGCCACAACAACTGGGCTGCCACAGCGGGTCTTTCGCGTAAATTGTTCGATTGTTTTCGCCGGTGATTTCAAGCACCAACGAAGGAGGAAAGAGCTAATCGTGTTGCCCAGCGTGTTTTACCTGCACTCAGCGAGCGAAGGCGATCCCCCGGATCCTCCCATTAAGGGGACCTTCTCTTCTTTCTTTGCAAAGTGGCATAGATAGTGCGATAGCTTGCCTGCTTATAGATTTGACAGTATCACGGCTCCTACGCGTCGCTGTCTCTTTAACCGCCAATGTCCGCATTGTTTGCTCCTCCTGTATAGGCGACACAGCGCGTTCGCGCAGACGAACCGACTCCACGGGGCGATCATGAACGAGTGCGAGAAACCGGTCGCTGCAGGCTTCGAGGACGGTCGCCTGTGGAATGAGGTAGGAAACTGCGACGTCTCGGCGCCGACAGATTCATACAATCCTGTTGGCGTGGAACGACGTCCATTCCCTTCGACAAGATGGGGTTATCGAATTCGCAAGTACAACCCTGGGGAAAAACGCGGGCGACCGCCGCACACCCATGGCAGTGGTGTCGGAGGCAGTGCACATATGGGACTTCGTTGCTGGGTTGTTTGGTGCACAGTAATGAGAAAATTAGAACGAGAACAGCGCACAACAATGACACGAGAAAGGGAGACAGATATTTACGAGCCAACGCTATCTTCCTTTCTTGTTCTGCATGTTCGCATACGCTGTTTTCGTTCCGTTAAGCTGCAGGGTGCAGTCTTCTGCCGTTACTCCCTTTCGTCTTCGCGATGGTTGTCCGTGAATACATTTTGTTCAGATGCTGTAATGGCGGGCAGGCGAACATTACTGCCCATCTTCTGCCCACCAACGCATAGAAGCACTTCTGATGCACCTTTCTTCACCATTTTTCGCATCGCAGACTGGGTTGATGTTCTAATTAGTAGGGCTATTCTTATCTCTTCGCATTTAATTTCGAAACGATACCCCGCAACAGGCAACATAAACATAAGCTTGAGAGCAGCTTCATTTTAGGGCGCTAGTTAGTGCGGGAGCGAACCCATAAAAACACTGCGTAAAGATGGGTCTGTGTCTATCTGTCCTCGAGTTCTGCCGTTCGCGCCGTTTTTCTAAACTTCAGCAATGTATAGAGACGTAAGGGGTCGTGCAATCAAAGATGCGAAATGAGAGGTCGGGGTTTCTCTAGTAGAAACGTATAACGTAAATATGCTTGCCTATTAACATGTAGCCTTTGTCAAAAGTGCGCGGACCACGTCACGTGTGATCCTCACTGTAGCCGGGCCCTTATCGTGGCAACCCTGCAAGAGGTGTGGACCGGCGGCAGAGCCGCGGCCGGCACACCATGTGGACGCTATATCCCTTTGGCAAAGAGTTAAACAAGCGTCAAGTGTTTGCTCAATCAAATGCGTACCGTATTTTTGCGTTTCTCTGGACTTGCTATTACGCTTTGCAAATCCCACTATATCCGCACACCAGTAGGCGTTCCGTTCACTCTCCGTAGGTTCCCGTTACATTTTTCCAAATACTCTCAACTGACTATTGTTGAAAATTTGGCGAGGGCACACTGGTGCGTATCAGCGCGGACTACATTCACAAAACGCGGCACACCGTCATGACTTCGCTTTGCTTGGAGAAAAGAGTAAATCTTGGGACATTGTCCATGTGTTGGTGGTCGCGTTATTAAGGCGGCACAAAGAAAAAAAAATAAATTAGGGGGTTTTAGGTGCCAAAGCCACTTTCTGATTATGAGGCACGCCGTAGTTGAGGACTCCGGAAATTTAGACCACCTGGGGTTCTTTAACGTGCGCCTAAATCTAAGTACAGGGGTGTTTTCGCATTTCGCCCCCATCGAAATGCGGCCGCTGTGGCCGGGATTCGATCCCGCGACCTCGTGCTCAGCAGCCTAACACCACAGCCACTGAGCAGCCATGGCGGGTGGCAAAAAGAAGTACGGCACCTAATTATGACAGGAGACTTGGCAATAGTTTATCGTAATGAAGGGAATATATCTCTAGGCGATCAATACATAATATCACGGTGTAGGGTTTCCAACAGCACTTCAGAACTGCCTACACAATGCTATTCAGATAGACATTCATGCTTATCAGCACGCACATTACGAAAATGTCGGCGAGTTATTGTGTTTTCTTCTCTGCTTTATCTACCTGCCCCTTAAGCTTGAACAAAGGACGAACAAAACAATAAACGATATAAAATTTCCGACTCCAGTCAAGTAATCCCATCGGAGAGGCTTGAGTTTTCACAATGTACTACCGCATAACCACTATCCAAGAGTGTTTTAATAGGGCACTTATTCCTATTTAGAACTTTGTTTAAGGTTGAGGTGCGTTGGCTGGATGGCATTACATTTATAGGCTGAATATTCGCAGTCCTTCTCACCATCATCATCGCTGTCGTTGTTGCTGTTGTTGGTGTGCTGTACTGTTAATAAGAAAGTGGCGCCAGCACCGAATAAGAGACAAATTGTGAGAATATGGCCACTGCTACTCAGACAAGGATATGCCATTGTATAACTGTCGCATATGCTTGTGCTGGGTCACGTTTTCTGCGTATGCAGACAGATGCCACGTTCTAGCAATTTAGCTTCTGTAGACAAACCACTGTCGACAACTGTGAAATAAAAACAAGCAAGGAACAAACAAGCAACAAGCAAAACGAGGTGCCCCGGGGTATGTGGAAAGGTGTAATGGTCCCAGGACTTACTTTTGGAAATGCGGTTGTTTGCTTTAAATCAGGGGTACAATCAGGACTCGATTGGAACCAAAGGTCAGTGGGACGCCTCGCTATGGGCGCTTACGGGAAGACTACAAATGAAGCTGTGCAGGGTGATATGGGCTGGACAAGTTTTGAAGTGAGGGAAGCTCACAGTAAAATTGATTATGAAGAACGACTGAGGAATATGGAAGAAAGTAAATGGGCTGGGAGAGTGTTGAAGTATTTGTACTGGAAAAACATTGTTGGTTGACAACGGAGGAAAGAAAACTAAGAAGCTTACCAGCAAGTATGCGGCCTGTAGGGTGAGCAACACAGCAACAAACAACGTCAAGCGGAAAGTCAGAGAGGCTGAAATAATCTAATGGGTGGCAGCAACGGAAAAGAAACCTGCCCTGAGTAACTACTTAAAAGGACAAAACGAAATCAGGAAAGAAACAATTTATGATAACTCAAAGGGAAGCTCATTACTTTTCGAAGCGAGATCAGGATGCCTTACAACACGCACCTATAAAGCGAGATATAAGAATGAAGAAGAAGCATTGATTGTGGCGATAAAGATAGGGAAACGATGGAGCATGTTTTATAAGAATGTGAAGATACCTGCCCAGCGGTCGATTGAGGCACCACTGGCCTCCTTGAAGCCCTTGGGTTCAGCGAGAGCAGGGGGAAAGTAAACATGTCCGCAATAGAGATTAGTAAGAGGCGATTGGAAGATTGGTGGAAGAAAAGTAGAGAAACGACAGAAAAACGGAGACGTATGAAAACAAAGTTCACAATAGGGGGTCAGAAAATTTGGTTATGGGAATTCCTCGTGGGTTTTTCTTTTTCTCTTTTTTTTTGTCTTTTTTAACCTAGGTAGGACATTAGGCAGTATAATAGCAAGAGCTTGTTGACGCAACCCAACACCCCGTTCCAATAGGGACGTTCATAACATACATACATACATACATACATACATACATACATACATACATACATACATACATACATACATACATACATACATACATACATACATACATACATACATACATACATACATACATACATACATACATACATACATACATACATACATACATACATACATACATACATACATACATACATACATACATACATACATACATACACGGCAGCGGCGGAGACATTGCATTAGCCTCTCTACAATCCCTGAATAAAGCCTTCCGAATCAGGTTGTGCGGACATTCAATAAATACAAACTCGTGATTCGAGCCTTTAAGCACTCACATAAAGCTTCGCTCTATATAGATTCCAACTCGTCGGATCTGCTGCATATTTATCAACATAATTCTAGTGGTGTTTGTGGTCGATATTGAAAAAAGACTCACGGTGAATAAAGATTCAGTTACCTTTTAGATTAAAAAAAAAATATGGTATAGCTACTGCGATAGCACAGAGAGACGAAAACCCAGGCAGAGCTCGGGTTCCTCTTCATAAAGTTGTCCCCCCCCATGAAAGAGAATTGTGTATGCCGTCTTTCAAAGTTCGCAAAGAAAATGGATTCCTCCGTCATCAGGTTTGCAGTTGCCGGCACCAGAAGTATGATCAGGTTCTTGTGTGCGTCACAGCGGACACAACGAGCAACAGTGCCTTCACTGAGGGCTGCCAGCTGTTGCACGTCCACGAGCAAAAACAGACTCCATGTGGAATCACCGCGCTCGTCACTGGAAACGCGCCCGCGAGCGCACATTCCCTGCCGCGCTAAGCTGTCGGGGAGGCACTGTTCGGGGTTTCCGCAGTTTGTCTCCCGACGGCGAAGACAAAAGGGTCTCTATCAAACGATATCGAAGCGGACCGAGGTGCGCTGCACCGAAGCAGAGTGCGTGTCGGCGGCGGTCCTTATCGAGGCGTCGACGGCCGCCTCCATGACCCGTTGCCTGCTGGGAGGGAGTACTGCCGCAACCGGGCGCTTATCGAGCGGGACGGCCAGTTTAGCTTCAGACCTCGACGGTGCCCCTGACACGGGCGACCAGCGCTGCAAAGAACCGTTTCCGGACAGTGTCGGCGCCCGTGGATGCGATGTACCACAGCGCCGAGCACGTGTCCACCATCAGCGGCCGCTACGGCAAGCAAGAGAGCGAGGCAAGCGCAGAGCTTATTACCCCTATACACGCCTTTCTTTTCTTATTCGCTTATTCGTACGTGGGACGTTTCACGCAGCGCGCTTGACAGCAGCGGCACGCCCGTTTCCCCTGCTGGCTTGCGGTGCCCCCATTTTCGTGTGTCCTCTCAGCCTTGGGATATACCAGTTCCTACTACCAGACTTTGTAGTCTGTGAGATCTGATAGTTGTTTGGCTAAATATTCTTTTTATCCCTGTCTACTATATGCGCTATATAATGCAGGCCTTTCGACTGGACTGTACTTGTGTGACAGCACATTTTGTAAGCTTGAGGATTTTTCTTTGGTCAAATGGTCTGTTCACGTCTTCTTCAATTGGCACAAAAAAAAAAAAAATCTGTTGCCCTGTTTCCCGCAATGCACTGTCATTTGCTCTCTCTTAAACGCCATTCTACCGTCATGGCATTTAGGGGCGTTTAGAGAGCGCTCTGTGCAGACTCTGTCAGGCGCGTATTAGAGGCAGACGTCTATTGGCCACACTGCATATAACTACATAATTATAGCGGATGTGCGTTTGCAGCATCTTAGAAGCTTGCGCGAGTCAAATGAAACGTTCAGTGTGTGTCATGCGCCGAGAGTCAACGACCTGATCCTTATATCTGCTAACTTCGTGCGATCTAGCTCTGATCCTCTGAAACAATTGCTTCGAGCACCAACTGTTGCCTCGCAAGTGATCTTTAGTGTGAATAGGTGCACGTTTTGGTAATGTAAAACAGTAAAGCAGACTTTGAGTTTCGACAACTAAAGATCATACCAGCGGCACGGACATCAGAGAGTACTTGAGCCATAAGTGCGCTTCAAACCCCGGAAATGTCTATGATTAAAGTCATACAGCGTACGAATTATTCCGTTTGCAGCTCGCGCATTGAGTGTGGGAATATACTACAATCAATTCCACGTAATATGAGTCAAGGTATAATATGTCTGGTGGGCTGTACGGGAGACAAATAAACGCTAGGTAATTATGGCTAGACCAGATTTTTTGATGATAAATTTTTGAATATGTTTTCTTGATAAAAGAGCACACCATCTTTAAAAAATAACATTTACACGACATCAACCATTGTATGCTACATTATTAAGTAAATAACACCAAGTTCGGTCATTGACACCATATCACTATTCGGGCTGGTATTCCACGCTTTCAAGAGAGAGCCCGTTAGCCAGACTTCACTGCAACTTTCTTTACAACGGCGATAACACGAAATGTACGTATAGTAAAAAAAATCGAGGGTCATGCTTTCCAACAAAGAACTGTGTCAACTCAATTTGTGTGTCACTCTGAGAGGGTCATTATAACCAACCTGAGGCGATACATACAAAGGAGCTTGAGCATGTTCCTATGGGCGGGCGAGCTTGAGCAATTCGCTCTCGCCTCGAAAGTGTAACGCATGGACAACGATGGCCTCAGAACTTTAGAAGATCAGTTGCTTTAATCTTTCTTTTCGTCGGTAACATTTTATGCCTGAACAACGTTTAGAACAGCGTTTTCCTAAAGTCTGCGCTGTGTAGTACCCAGAGGTCGGAAACATACAATCCGGTGACGCCGGTGTGGCTACGCAGGTTGTGCAATGCAGTTTGCTAGTCCACGCTTTCGGGCCTCCTGTCATGGATCGACGGCTGGCGTTTTCCATACGCTTCGGTAATCATACGCGTTGACTACAAGACACGTGTAGCGCACAACCCTTAAAGGAACATTAAAGACAAAAATTATTCGAGCAGTATTCGAGCAGTATAAAGAATGTTCCACATTCGCCGCCATGGCCTTCAGTGGCGCTGGCTAACACTCCCAGCTTGTACACACAAATACCCAAGAATACACGGGTACAGCCGCTACCGTGGCACAATTGGAAGTGAAACGTACGCGTAATGCGGAGGTTGGGGGTTCCGCTCCCTCCGGTGGCAAGCTTTTTTCTTTTTTCGTCCGCATTTATTCCCGTTTAGCTTACTATTTCTACGCTTGAATTAAAAACTACGAAAACCTTCCCCTATGCTTTCTCTGGCCTTCATTATCTGTTGGCTTCACGCGGTTGTGATTAACAATAATCGGGTCCCTCGGTTGCCCTTCTCGTTCATTGAGCAGCATTAGTACACTATCCTTCTACCAATACGCCGCCGCCCCCCTCCTAGAAAGAAAGCTACTTTTAACGTGAGAACATGAATGGTGAACCAGAAAAGACGCGAAAAGGAAGCACTGGTGGCGACGCCACATTGAAGTTGCCGCACTTAGCACGCCGTGACGTCACTGATTCTGAGGGTGTCTGCTCCGACCTAGTTATTTCTTTTTTGTCGTTAAAGATTCCAGTAGAGCGAAAGATTGAACTCAGCAAGTTTTAAGCTCTTTTATACAGCCACGACGATTCAAATACGAGAAAAATACATTGAAATCAGTGACGTCACACTCTTTTACCGGCGCTGGGGTTCCGGCGCGAAATTAAAAAAAAAGAAAAGTTATAATGAAACTTTATCTTCATTTTCGCTCTAGCGGTGACCGAATATACAATATACCCGACTTCTTCTTAATAAACCTGTGTATTCGTAAGTTGGCCTCCCTGAATGCAGAATGTTGCCAGACGAGGACGAAGGCCCTTCAAAGTATTAACTGCCTGGAAGCCTGGAAAAGAAAAAAGAAAAAGAAAAAGAAAGAAAGAGAAAAACAGAACTTCTGGCATATCGCCATAGTCGCCATATTCGCCGCTCATGAAGCGCACTGGTCCGTTGATCGAGGTTATGCGGCGCCAACATTACGTCTCCTCAACTGCGACTAAATAGACCAACACTAAAAATTTTGTTGAAAAGCGCTGAAGAAATTTTTGAACGGATTGAGCTCCATTTATGACAAAGGCCTCCTTGGCTTCTCTATCTCCACACATTAAATACCTGTACCATTATTTACCAAGTGATGATTTGCTAAATTTGCAAATTTGCCTCAAATAATGCGCTTGATAGATTCGGGTGGATGCATTTTAAATATGCGTCAGATTTTCAAAAATTTAACTGCTTACTTGAAATCAATGTGCATCCGGTGGAATGGGGAGCCCAACATTTCAAATTAATGAGTGTGTATAGATTCTTGCACCTGTCACATATTTAGTCCTTATTTAGCGGAACTTAACAGAAACGTTTCTGAGCGCATCGAAGGCAGCAATATTGTCAACGTCTTTAGAGATACACGATGAAGAGAGGAACCAAGCGTACCAAGAATATCCGGGCGATATTCTGGCTGGCTACCCTACACCGAGAAAAGGAGAGGAGGGAATAGAAAAAAGTGTGTGAGAGAGAAGCATGTCACAAGAAGCGTTGTCAGCTTGTGCTTTCAAAATGCTCTGAGGAAATGTGTTGTCACTGTATGACCGATGATTTCCTTCGTCAACCTGCTCACCTGCCGGAAGCTGGGCACCCTCACCACGTGCAGATCTATGTTGCAGAAACGTTGTTAAATAACTTACATTTGCATGAACACGCTAATGGCCCAACCTCTTCTGGTGACCGGAAAATCAATAGCTGCAGCACCATGTTTTTATGAAATTTCGCACTACCTTAACAAAGTGAAAGAACGCACTTTTGTTAAGGTGCTGTTTTCCACACCTTTAATGGTTTCCAAGGTGTGTAAAACCAGTAACCCAGCCAATGAAGAAAGGCAAGGTGTCCGGAAACGAGACACAGGTTGTGTTGTACAGCACATAGACAGTTCTATTAGATTCCTCTTCCACATGATAACCATTAAGTAGGTATAGACAGGCAGGTATAAACGGCATGTTCAGGAGGCACTGTAACATTAAAGAGAAATACGTAATGGGTGGCTAGCCTTGCATTGTATTCCACATGTGCGCGAGCCCCTATTTTAGGGAGGCTTTGTTGCGTCCGGACAAAAAGATAATTTCACATGATTGATCAGGGAGGGACGCAGCAAAACTAGCAACCTTTGCTCCACATTGTGTGAACACGCTGTCGATCTCTATCCCTATCAGAAAAATAATTATTCCTAAATAATGTATAGCCTGCACACAGTATCCTTGCTTTGACGGATGGCACAAGGTGCTGTTTTTTAGCCCAGACAAGTGGGACAGCTATCTTTTCTCGCACTGCCGTCAAAACTGAACCGATGTGGCTACTACAACTTGCACAGCAGGGACTGGAGAAACGGGAACCCAACATAAATCGCTGATACGACACTGTAGCAAATATAATTTTTTTTTATTGTGTCCTACCTATATGCCCCTGTGGTTTTGTTCTATAAACCCACGAGAATAATACTTGAGTTCAAGCTGAATCGTTGGTCCGAGAGTACCTATATAACGCCCTTTTAATGACAATCTCACACGCCTATATGGACGGTGCTTGCTGAAGCCTCGTTTGCTTTTTTGGTGGAATTTATTTCAGTTGCTTAAATTCGGAGATATTGTTACCCAGAACTGCGTACTGTAAGTACTGCGCTTGAATGCGTGGCAATTAAGCAGCTTTACGGAGGTAGTCCTCCGCCTTAACACCACGGTTGCAGAAATTTCAAATAGGGTTGCTGCGCAACCAACTTTTAAAGAAATCCTTGAATTTAGTTGGAAACTTACAGAGAATAGCTGCTTCTCTGATCTTTCCTTAGGGAAACAGCCAGCCATCTACTGTGGGGAGAGCAGCATGCCTTTCATCGTAAAGCATTAAGAACGAGGCTGAGTAGAGGCACTAACGAGAGTGTAGTGCTTCAGCTTTCGCGACATTTCATGGGAACTTCATGTGCTGTCGAACTATAGTGGTTTGTATCTACGAAAATAAGCGAAAGTATCGCAATTGAAACTGCCTTGCGGAAACTTCAAGGCCAACTGCAACAAAATTTTGGACCCCGTAAAATGCGTAATTTCAGATAGCGTATACATAGGCGAGCTTCGCTGCAAAATTTTACGTTTTAAATACGAGTAGATGCGTCCCGTGAAGGTTGAGAAAATAGCCGTATTGGATACCGACACTGAAAAAAAAAAAAACGTCATCATTAATACTTGACGGAAGTGACGCATGAATCAGAACGCGCGGCTCCTCGGCATGTCCTCCAAGATTTTGCGGTGCCCGCGGGGCGCTCAAACATCTCCAAGGCGACGTGCTGGGACTTACGTCATACGCACTCACAACCAGGGGTGCGATCGGAGATTGTTGTCGGAAACGGAAACTGAACGCGCGTTTCGAACAACGATCTCCGATTGCACCCATGGTGCACGCTTCGTCTGCTTAGGGGGTATTTGAACGCGTCTAATAAGAAAATGAGACAATTATCAACACTGAATCTTTGCCAAGATTGCGTCGACAGATTTACTAATTTAGCCAGAGTGAAATTTCCTTGTAGTTAGCCTTTAAATCTTGCCCAGTACTACCGATAGTAAGATTATCGGACTGCAAGCCAGCACTCCAGGTACTGCAGTGGGGATTTCCGCAGGGCACTTGCCTACAGCGTTCTTTACGTATCATCAATCAGCTAAGTAATTTTGGATTTCGCATCGAATCGGTTCGATCACACTTCGGCGTGCCTGGAAATTAAGTTGCTGATGGTCTTGCGCGCCAAAACACTAACTTATAGAGGATGACAGTGAGAGTACCTGGAAACATACAGTGATTGTCAAAGACGACCATCGTGAACTACGTTAGCTCCTTGGGGTCTCCACCATACCAGTCCTGAGTGACCGAGGTACTCAGCGAATCAGAAGCCTCCTTACTGTAGCGTGTTCGTGCACGGTCAGCGAGAACGCCGGCGTGATCGGACACAAGATCGGACTGTCACACTCACTAACGGCTCCGTTGTGCCACACTCATGGTGGTATATGAAGCGTTACTTGCTGGGACGCCCAACATTCGTGGAACAGCGCAAGACTCTCCTTGACGGACGGAAGCCTAAAGTGGCTCCTGTCGCGACCGTGAAGGAATTGGTCTTCACGCAGGGACACTACAGATTTCTCAAAGAGGTATTTCGCCTCATCCTGAAGTATTCTTTTAAATATACAGACCTATTCAACGAGTGGTGTAGTTTATCAAGTAATGCTAAACGTCGCCAATCATTTGACGCCACAGGTCGTCTCATTCTATACGAGGTGAACACGGTCGAGTGGTAGCATTCTGTTTGCGCTGCGATGAAGCTGCTAGAGGAAACGAGAGACGGTTTGTTTAGAAGGATAACAAAGCTGTACTACTGGGACTGATTACACACTGGGAATACACTTATATAGGTCTTTCTTCGGGCTGATCGCTTGAATGTGACCCGTGCCGACAATGGTGCACTTTGCTTCACAGACCGTGCATGCCGCCGACCGAGCGCGCGGGATCCGCGGATCGCCTTTCAGTGGCGTCTCTCGGAGGCCCGTAACATAAACATAGCGAACGGTGTGGGTGTACAGCTGTCTAGTCATATTTTACACGGAGCGCCCGTGCTGACGAAACGCTTATCCCCGTGCATGTTTATCCTCGCACGGAGCAATTGCTAGCGTGGCTTTGCAAGGCTAGATCTGCCCGTATAGCTAGCACCATCCTAATCCTCTACAGGTTAGGTGGTAAATCGAGCGCGGAACTTCACGGGGCACATGAAGAAATAACACTTGCGCGATTAATGGTCTCGGCACCATTCGCGATCAAGATGTTAATGGATTCAAAAGCCTAAAAAAGTTTACGTTGTGCTCATTCGGATGCACTATAGAGTATAAAAAAATTATTTATTTATTTATTTATTTATTTATTTATTTATTTATTTATTTATTTATTCCAGAATATTGCAGGCCACTGTGGCCCAAGCAGGAGTGGGACTACAATACACTGAGGGAGGGACCAAACTAAGAGTAATTTGTGTCTTTTCCGCGCCTGGTTGCCTGCGATAGAGATTTCGCCTCACATCCGGCACTTGCTGTCCACTTCGTATCAGCCATCAGCGTCAGAAAAAGGAAAGCGTGGGTAACCGCCTCAGATTGGCAGAGAGCTCACGCACCTGCGGTAACGTGCAGACAGGAGCCAAACGCACTAACCACGCACTGACCTACTGCGCACCTTCATCGCTTGATGTGCTCGCGCGTAGTGAACGCCTGCATGTTCTCGGTGTTTCTCGTATTTTCCTCCTACCGTTCCTCCTCTTTCACCCCCCCCCCCCCCTAGTGTAGTGTAGCAAACCAGGTCCTCCGTTCTGGTTGACCCTTCCTCCCTTTCTTTTATTTATTTCATATCTCTCTCTCTCTCTCTCTCTCTCTCTCTCTCTCTCTGTCCCCCCTTGACAATTCGCGCGGGGTTTTTGGCGTGCGCGTAGCCGACTACGAGAGTTGTGTGTTCGCTGTGCATGTATTTCGGAGCCTGCAGCCGGCAAAACGGCCGCGGTGCGGGATCGAGCAGTCGGTCGCAGCACGGCTTTCTGCGCAGTAGTCATTCTCAGCGTTCACCTCGCAAAGCTTTACGCAAGAGAGCGAGTCTTTACTGTCTAGATGTCAGTTAACGAGGTATCGTCGTCATGCCGCCGTTGTCGCTGGCGTCATTGTCGCCGTCACCATCGTGTCATTGTTGTGGCTTCGTCATTGTCGCTCTCCTCGTGCTGCCGTCGCTTCCTACAGTTGGGAGACTTCGCACAGGATTATAGCAGCTTAGAACAAAGTTAGGGGCGTTATGGGAGGGAGTCTGTGGATTAACTACGATGTCGTAAAGTATAGTTCAGACGCGGAGGAATCGCTAAAGTCTGCTGATTGACCTTCTGTATTTTCTCTCTATCTTTCTGTCTTTTTTTTAGTTTTAGTTTTAGAAAGCTAGGTTTACTTCGAGAAGACACGGTATTTTCGCAGTAACAGCGTTTCACTCACGAAGCCGACGGGATATGACGACGGACCAGCTGAGAGACACAGGGCGTAAGGACAGCTATTGGGCGGCTATAAATACAGGTCAATAAACCTGCAGCGGTTTTGAAAGCATTTCCCAGACGCTGAGTTCACGCTGAGATGTGCTGCATAACGCGCACGTATAAGTAAAAGCGTCCATCATACTGTCTTACGATTGTTTGTACACCTCTTGTTCCCGGGCAATTACCGCCCTTTCGTGTGATTGCGACTAGTACTTCTGTCCTAACGCCTACCAGATCGCCCAGCCTGCTGTAGTTCGCAATCAATCCGATCACTCTTCGTATATTCTGCGTGGCACACGATAACGGTGCCATAGATAACGGAGAGCGGAGATAAGGTTTGTGTACTCGCAGGCGTACGAGTCGAGTGTGCTGCCGGTGCTTACCGCGCATGCTGATAACTGTCGAATAAAACGAGTATTGCGAACTTCGAGTACTGAAGCTATGATTTCCCGGTCTGCCGTTTGGTAAACAGAGTGATATGCAGATCTCTAGGTTATGCGTACAAGTATGTACCAGCCAGATTGGTACGTGAAACGAACGTTGATTATTTTTTTCGCTCAGTACTCGAGTGGTCTTCACTTTGGAGCCTTGTGCGCGTGTGGAAAAGTAAGCATCGGCAGGCGGGCTTTGCTGACCCGGCACTTGTAACGGCGTACATGTTATCCAATTCTTGCTGTTCGGTGCACACTGCGATTAGCGCTTTCGTATCGACTAAAATGTGCTGCGCGTGTACCTGACAATGTGCGCATCGCCAAAAGCGCGCACGTGTGCCGTGGTGCATACTATAGACGCGATGCACTCTGGGCACATGGTGCCGAGAGCACATGGTGCGCACTAACGGAGCAAGCAAAAACACAACACCCAGAGCGCGTTCACACGATGACGATTGACCAAACCAAACGTAACGTGGTCATTGTAGAATCGCTTCCGAGTTTAAACTCTGTTCGCCATTTTCAAACGCGAGTTCACTCAGTACGCCAATGCATGCTGCCAACAAAGTGTTAAAGCTGGCTGTTCTGTGCTATAACGAAGGCAAGCGATAGATTATGGAAAACAAAACTCAGAGGCTTTTCAGTACTAACGATTGAAATTTCTGCAAACGCCTCATTCTGCAGACCTGCAACTCTGCAGATCTTTTTATTGAACGATACCTTGTAACGTTTTGCTAGATGTTCTTCGGAAACCTCCTTTGTCGTCCACCCTGACAATCTTAGCAGCCAGATAACTGGCCGCCGAATGTGAGATACTTCACGTTTGTTTCATTTGTGCACAGCAACTGTTCAGCAAAGAGGACTCGGCGCTCAATTGGGCGGAAAATGTACAGGGCCGTCCACTCATAGCGGATACGCCTTAGTAGCTTAAATTTGGATTCAAGGCCTACAGATTAAAGTTTCATAAATCTATATCTATGTTACGCGACGTATAGGAATTTTCGTTTCCCCGAAGTATAGAAAATATTGATGTAATGTCCAATAGACTACTATAATGAACTATTTCCCCAAGGCTGGGAGGACCCTATACCTGCTGCAGCATTTCACAATATCACGCAAGCAGTTACCGGGAGGCAAGTCAAAACGTTGTTGTGGTATAATGCGATGATATCACCGTGAGTTGCGCAAGCTCATGAGGCAAGGATCAGTGCTGGCGGCCTGCTCTTGGCTGCTTCGTGATACAAACCTGGCGCATCCTGGATTTCTGCGCTCATCACTTGCCGTTGCCTACCGGAAATAAGACACTCTGAACATTTCGTTTTCTGTTTTTTTGCAGGCAAACACAAAAGCGACATGTCGCTGTCAAAATATGCTGACGAAAGAAAAAGGTCCGTTTACACATGCCCCACGTGATGCGATCGAGTCAGTGGTTTGGCTGAGACAACACGACCCGGCAGAACATACACGATCTCGTTTCTGGCAAGCCGATATCTCAGCGGCAGCCTGCGTCGAGGTGGGACAAGACGACGTAGAACAGGGCGACTGATTTTTCGTTGCACCGCCGACTGTACCCAAGCCAATCGCGTATGCATATACCTTTGTCAAACGGGTCCGCGCATAACCGACTCAGATGGGTTGATCTGATTCGGTTACTGACGCTCACTGACCCCGCGTGGCCAGTGTACCGAGGGGAAATTTCAACTTCCCACTCTGACTCCGGGTGTCTCTAAAACGGGTAGCCTGGTTCGAGTAAGCACTACGATTGGTAAATATTACGAGGTTAAATTACATAACCAATGTAGGAGAACTTGAATGGTCAAGAGCGGTCGAGCCTACTGACTTGTTGGCGCTGTTTCAGAAAGGCAGCGAATATGTCCGGGACGCAGTCTGTTTCACGAGGGAGCCACTAGCAGGGTACTTCGGTCAGTGATTTGTGTTCAATCACCATGTATCTACTTTTGCGCATCTCTCAGTGCTAAGGCGCTGGCTCACCTGCAGGTCGATAATGGCGCAATGCAGTTACTATCACGAGGGTTCACATTAATATCCAAAGCAGTTCACTTAACGCGCTACATACTACGTGCACACGCAATCCGCACAGCTCTGTCCCGCTAGGGCAACACGACACTAAAGCCAACAGGACGCCGACGATAGTCTGACCCGCCGGCATAATCTGTTGGTAGACAGGCTAGTCACATCGACGCGTCGCCGACGCCAAGCACACCCACGATTGTGAGGCATCGCTACAGCACTAAGGAAGGCAAAACGCAAGCGCGAAGTGCAAAGACCGGTTAGTGTTTGGACGTTACTACCGCTTTTAGCAGTATAGCAACGACAGCGACTCTTAGTTGAGAGGCTTTGAGGTAGGCGTAGCCGACAAGACCATTCTGCCCACCATTGTGCACATCAGTCGATGATGCGAGCTGTGAAGATGCATTTTTGTATTTCATCGCGCATTTGAAAGCCCCGTGCTATGAAGCTGCGCTTCTTTCTGCACCTTTAGTCGATTGCTATTTTTGTCTATTTGCTGCTTGTATACCCCCTGCCCCGCAATTACTTTCGCACATCATTCTGCTCTCTCTCTCTCTCTCTCTCATTCTATCTTCCTAGCCTTCATTCTCTCCTTAGGGTGCTCGTTTAGAGTCAGACTGGAGGATAGACTCCTTAACGGCCAAGTAAAGGTTCCGATATACAGGATCGTCTTGTTGCAAAGCCTCACATTTCGAACTTTTCCACAGAAGAAAATGGGGGCACAGCAATTGATCAAGAGCAGTCACAGTGTTCGTTGTCGCAAAGCGTCAGCACAACTTAGTGGTTTGCTGTGGAATTTATTAAAGAAAACTATGTTTTTTCTTGTGATGGACGGTGACAGAGGAACGGCAGCCCCCCCCCCCCCCCCCCAGTATGCAGTTACGGTACTTTACCAAGGCGTGCATTGAAGGACGCATGTGATATCTGAAGCGAAAACACCATATTTAGCAGGGTTGGCGGCTGGCCTTATCATAGTTCAGCGCAGTTCACCGCAGCGGACAGTTTCATCAATACCACAAAACCCTACAAACTGGCGCGAACAATTTTCGCCGTGATTCGGCTGTTGTCTCAGCCTGTTCACTTGCCCGATGCGCGACAGCTTTTCGATCACCCGGTAAGGTCGGCTTTGTTTCCGTAGGCTGTGCAGGGTGCCCCTATTTGGGTGTTTGTCAGGTTTACCACAGCGAAGGTGTGCATTGAGGTAATCAGAATGGCTTGTATTTGCCAGTAAGCTCACATTTCGCTATGTTATTTGCTGCACTGGCTCGCACACAGAAAAAAACAAAAATACCCGTCCGAACCTCGGTCATGACTAGCGCATGCGTCACGTCTCGTAGGACGGGCGCGCACGAGGCCACAGACGCGGGAATGAAACGGGCCAATAACAGTGAACTTTACCACTGTCTTTCGCGTGCGTCGTATGGTTCTCACACCGTACGCCTCTTCTTACGATTTCTTTATTTTCTTTTGCACGTTTGTTTTATCGTCATTTTTGTACATTTGTTGCTTGCTTCTACCAGTGGCCCCGCATTCGCTACCGCAGTTCCATTCTGTTCTTTCCCAAGCTTCCCTCCCTAGCCTCCATTACCTCCTTCGATGTCTCAGTTATGTAGTAGCGTTGTTGTAGTCTTCCGATGTCGCATGATAAAGACTCACGTTTTAACAAGGAGTAGCCGGCATCACACGTGATGCCAACCTCTCCTACACACACAAACAACCAAAAAATAATCGCTTTCGTTCGCATCACACCACTGCGTCCACGTCTCACGGTGGGCATTCGTATGGACTGTATTTATTGGCTTTCGGCATAGCTTGCGAACGTGTGCATAAACGTAAGAATTCTCTTATATTTAAATTGTGCCCTTTGCTGTGGATAAACATGGATTTTATGAGGTTACCCGTTGGATAGGATGAAAATGAAGACAATTGTACGCATCGAATTTAGTTGCATAGCATATGGATACGAAGAACTTTATTAAAAGGATCCTGAGAAGCGCCTTAAATTAAAAAACTTCGCACATACATTCCAATGTGTGCGTTGGATCTGAATTATCTTTTATAAGCTAATTATGCCTACAGCAGAATGCTCTTTTTTATGAAGCGCTCAAACTTTTTATAATACAATTTTCTACGTAATCGAGAACCTTAGCACAACTCAACTATAGATTTTTTTTTTGTCGTGTAGCATTCCCGTGGTCGGGTTCAAGCAACCTTCAATGATGGACCAGAAATGTGCCACTGTGTCGACGTTGGCCCAACCTTCAACCAGTCAATGAATCAATCAATGAATCAATCAATCAATGAATCAATCGAAACCAAGGAATTACTTTCCATACCAAGCTCTGGGCTGTTTCTGTATACGCCCACCTTACTCACAGTACTGCTGTTCTTTTGCGCTGCTTTGGCAATGCTCATTTCCATCAGTAGTATATTAAAAACAGACAACATAAGTTTCCAGCAAAAGCGCCAAAGAGACAGAGAGAACAAGGACAGGAAAGGCAGGAAGGTCAACCAGACGAGCGCCCGGTTTGCTACTCTGCACTGAGGAGTAAGGTAAAGGGTGAATAGAAAGAGGAAAAGAGGTACAGATGGAGTGATCACCGATTGCACGTGGGATGACGCACAGGGACCACTATAAGCAGTCTCTTAAACCGGTGCACTTCAAGTACTGTAGTAGTGCACGAACCGCTTTTCGTGCCAGTGGCGGGTGTAGCCACGGTCCGAGCATCTTTGACTCAGCGAACGGTCTCAAATCCAGTCTGTTTAGAGACGTCCTGAGGGAGAGGCGTTGTACGTCGTAGCGAGGGCAGGTACACGACATGCAGGTGCTCGGTGCTTTCCTCGCACCTGCAGGAGTCGCACATCGGGCTCTCAGTCATTGCCGTACGATACTCCCAGCCGCAAGTGGCATAGCAAGGTTGTCTCGCCGCGGGAAAGGCTAGGTGGCAGTTGTAGCAGTAGCAAGGGGTCCAGCTTATGCAATCGGCAATTGAAGGCAATTGAACTCCAGAAAGCTTGTTACTTTTTGCGTGCAAGTAGGCGAAGTCCCCGAAGAGCCGGCACAGAAATAGGTGCTATTTTGTGACTCTAAGGCAGCTCTTCACATTATCAAGCCTGCCTTACATCACACAACTTACGAGCAGATGATATCCGACATCAGTGAAGTACACCACCGTGCCCTAGAAACAGGGCACAACATAATCTTTCATTGGATTCCTGCTCACTACGGCATCGTCGGCAACGACTTTGCTGACAGGGCTGCCCGGTCTACCCACGAAGACACCCAGACACGTCCAATACCTTTGGCGATGACGGACACTACCAGGGAACTTGGCTATATACTTGCACGCAACGCGCGAACGAAATGCTAAAAGCGAAGCGCCCGCTGTGCTGGTGGCATTTTGCGTACAGGGCGCGCTTGTCTGTGTGCAAAATGTGAACAAGTGCGCCATCTGTTCTCAGCAGGAATGTCTGCGGGATCGGCTTTTGTTAAGAGTGGCAGAAGAATCGGACGCTTTGATCGAAGCGTGGTTTTTGTTATGCAACATCGTGACCTCAGAAACGCTACTATATATTTTTTCACATACATCATTACATTTGCCGGCGAAGTGTAACTGACGCCCGGCCTTTGCTAGTGTAATCTGTGCCGATGCTTTTCTGTGTGGACATTTGCAAATTGATTTCTTTTTCTGGAGATACTGGTACAACTGTACGTAGCTATTTGTCCAAGGAAATAAAAAAATAACGCTTGTTAACTTATCTGCAATATTTTTCTCTCTTTTCTTTCGCTGAGTGGGCCGGAATCGCACGAACAGAGGAAAACTGCTTGGAGTTCTGCGCAAGCAATTTCGTCGTTGAAATAACGAAGGCGTCAGCTCTAACGGGGGACAAACAAGGCAGCCTTGGCGACAGTTGCATCGTGAGTGTTCGCGGTTTCGTCATGGGCATGGGCGCCACATGATACGTCGTCCAAAGTGCAGTGGTTACATTGTGGTAACACTCCAGCGCAGACAAAGCTTGCTATTTTTTTCAGTCGCCAGCCAAGCCAACCGTACACAAGCTTTCACCTTATCGTGGACGCTGCAGATAGACGATGCGAGCGATGCCCAACGATTTTCGCCGTCTTCGCTTCAGTGCGGAGACACGTGTATGTTGTCACGACGACTTTGTTCTCCGAGAGGCCCTGGAACTGTTGGTCGAGTCTAAAGCAAAACATTTCACTTCTCCGCAGAACGCAGACGCTTTCTGAAGCCTCGATAAGACAGGCACCACGGTTTATCGGAAGTGCTTATTATCAGTGCGCGCTACGTCCCTCGTAACCAGTGAACGTCAACTTCTCACACGAAATAAAAAAAAAATGTTAAACTGCGGGGTTTCACGTGCCAGAACTACGATATGACAAGGAGGCACGCTGTAGTAGTAATTTGTGGGGAGTTGTTTTGTCCACCTAGGCTTCTTTAACGTGCACCCAATGCACAGTACACACGGGCGTTTTTGCATTTCGCCTCCATCGGAATGAGGGCGCCGTGGCCGGGCTTTGATCCCGCGACCTGGGTCTTAGCAGCGCAACTCCAAAGCCACTGCGCCACATCTGGGGGTTTCACGAAATGTAATATGTTTAATGTTTTCACGTACTTGAAAGAAATCAGTTTTATTTCGTAAAAGCCTGCGCACCGTGCTTGATATGTTTACCGAATACACTGTATAAAGATTCAAACATTCCATGACGAAGTCATTGTCTTGTATATATATCCAGCTTCAGCTTGCAGCTTTCGTGCATGGCATAGATATACGTTTCAAGCAACCATAGCAGGGACAATAGTATGCCCCGGCCAACGCAAGTGAAGACAGTTATTCGCACGATACCCACTAATTGCGGCCTTCTTCTTTGGTTTACAACGCAGCCCCCGTACCAAGCTGTCGTTCTCCACCCTAGAAAGCCGGAAAAGGTACGAGGTGCTTTGCTAACACCATTACACCTTTGGACAACTTTTATTTTCTGAATCCTACTGTCTCCTCATCAGCTGCCTTTATTACCACAGGGTTCTACCCTTATTCAGATCAACATTATGATCTGTTTTTGCCATTTCAAGTTCTCTGTGAGCTGCTTGATCTAGACTCTTACTTCTGCCATGTGGTGAACTTTAGGGCATTTGTCAGCAATAACGTCCACCTCTGGGATGTGCTTAGTGGCGCAACCTTTAAAGCTGTCTTCTATTGGACCTAGAATGGGCTCACAAGGATATCCCATGGGCACGATGTAACTCTACAGAAGCGGTCATGCCACTTTATTATCACCAGACCTGATCGAGTACAAGGGAACCCGCCATTAGTATGTATACTTCATGCAGTGAGCGAATGAAGCCAATGAATATCATCTGTACATCCACAAAAAGAACATGTACAGATATTCTTGGGATGAGCTAGATATGACCTGCTGAAACCCAACGCAGGATCGTCCAATTGCATTTTCAGACAGCACCTCAGACATGTTCATGAGAAACATACAGCGAGCATTATCGATACATGAAACTATATGAGGAATACAAAGGGTACACCACGTTTGCAGACCCCACAGAAAATCTTCGGTATGTGCATGAGGGACATGCAGGGTACATCAAGCCGATTTCTTTCACGGTTTTTATTGGATGCAAACGGATTGTCTAGGGGACTTGCACAAAGCCGACCCCCCTGTGCGGGAGTCAGGCGACGCCGGTTTCCGACCGCCATTTTGAGAGATAGACACGAGCAGGCTGTGGTAGCCGGTCGCCTGCCCCATCGTGTTCTTGGATGTTTTGAGCTGTTTCTCCATCGTTGGTTCAATCATATTCGACATGTGACATGCAGACATGCTGCGTGCCGCTATGCAAGCAGCGTTTCTACGTGTACAATTTCTGTCTCAAGGTACATGATAAGTACGCGACATTGAATACGGCGTTAAGTGCATCGACTTAAACTGTGAATTCGGCCGCTGCGTGGCCATGCCGATAGTTTGCCTATATTGCACACTAATTGCAACAATTAGGCGTAGCAACATCGATTCGCCAATCACTCAGCGAACACAAGTCTAGTTATCCATTTTTCGCACTCGTGAGCCCTAAATCCTTGTAGGCGACAGCAGACACATTTAATCAGCCGCAGATGAGACGCCGGGCAACGGTGGCTATTACAAGCTGACCCCATCGTATGACCAAATGCTCTAGTGTTTGCTTCGGCGTGCTAGATGACCACGTTGGTCGCTACACCGGTACATTGGATACTGCAACATGACACGCTTCTTGGTTTGCTACCCTCTTTCTCGTGTAGTTTGCTCGGATGGAATCAGAAATGACGTAACACTCGACAAATAGGTTGTGACTCCTGCGGTCAAAGCCTCTCATAATCGATGCTTTAGCTTTGTAGCAGTTAACGCCACACTCGTCTTGAAGGCGCGGGAACATGCCAAGGCACTTCACCTGTCCCGGTGGGGGGAACTAAACTTGTGTTTGCAGGGCTATAGTGTTCGGCGAACGTGCTATATGTACTTACGTCAGAGCACTGTAGCAAACTGGATGAGACTTGTAGCGCAACGATCGGGACCCACTAACTGTTTCTACGCGAGTTTTACGCTCGCTTGCACGTCTATCCTTAACGATGGTGGTGCGAACCAATGTTGACTATTGCGCTGGCAGGGTTGCTGGCATTACGCAAAAGGTCCATTGAAACATCCGCACTGTATTATACATTGCCTACCCGGTATGTACTAAAATGTCAACGACGTCGTCAAACAGCGTAACTGTTATGTCACGGTCTATATATGCGTAGCACCGGGACTCATTGCATCTGTGGTATACAGCATCGGAAAATGCAATCAGTGCAGTGCTGCAGGCGCGGGGAACACGTCCACGGCAACACGTGCATTGATAAAATATTCATGGCATCACTTCAGAACAGAAGGAAACTGGCTTAATTAAGCCCAATGAGAACTTTCGCACTGAGTGCCGGCTTGGTACGCGCGCTGAACCGAGTACGTGCCACGCGATGACCAGAGAGAGCTGGGGCAGCAACCTGCGTAGGATGTAGTTGGCGGTTGGCAAAAAAGTGATGGCAAAAAGTGATGGCAAAAAAGAAGAGCATGTTTGATTAAAAGAAACAACAACATGATTTTCAGAGAATACAGATTTCTCTAAATGGGACCTCAGCTACTTCTTTTACGAAATACGAAATACGCGTACGAAATATACAACATGCAAGGGCACTAAGTATGCTGGCATACAGTTTACCTACTAGAGTTAAGCTAACTATCTCTTATGCGAACTAAGTTTAATACGCACAGACACAACGTGGCACAGAGAAAAGAAAGAAAAGAAAAAAAGCTAGTAAGAAACATACCGAGACACCAGGTCGCATAATGACACGTGAAGTCAAGCTTATGAGTGACTCCGAGATCAGTGGGTCTTTTTTGTAAAATGTCTTTACAAAGAGAGCGAGATGAAAATTGTAGGTATAAACGTGGTCACCCCATGAATTTCGGCGCAGAGTACGGAGCTCTTTACTGCAAACAGAGACAAGCCTGCGCATTGTTCGTGACCATTTAGAGATCTGCAAGCTGACTGCGTCTATTCTGAGCTATTGGCTCGCTTCTTATACAAGGGTTGCTCGCTGCGTTTGTCATAAAGAGTAAACGAGCAGCGGGCAGAGCTCGCAACTGCAAATAAGAACGCACTGGCACGATGATGTCAATGGTTCTAAGGTGCGCGTGCGCCCGCACCAAACGCTCACGAACTATATACTGGCGACCAGCATGACCGCAGCTGCTATGCAGCCCAGCTCATTTTGGATGACTTCGCTGCCCATATCCGCTCCATCTTTACGAGTAGACAGGTGTAGTGACACTTCTTGTGGCAGCTGTCAGTCTGTTTCTTCTACCTTTTTCCCTTTGCGTCTGTTTTTGTCTCGAACCTGATAAAAACAGTCCCACACTACAACGAAGACGCTTACGCAAGCTGCGAGGTTTCGATGAGAAAGAAAAGTTTGTTGCAACACAGATTTTTGCAACAATGTATATGACATTCACCTCGGTATAGTGCGAGGGAGGGGGATCAAAATAGTTTAGATGATTACAGGAAAGAGAATAGAAAGTCAAGTAAAACAAAACAAAACAGGAGGAAATATCCGCACAATTTGGTAATTATATGTACTTACAGTCGAGACGATGGCGATAACTTCAGGATTTTCGCTAACGCCAGCAAGATTCCGGCGCTCGCAGAAGAACACCTTTTTTAAAAAGAATTTCGGTGAAGATTGGAGAAAGTTCAGTGCCGATAAGCCCACGCAGTGCCAATCACTATAAGCGTTACCAATATCTATTCAGAGTGGCGAAAGCGCCAAATCGCCTAAGATCTTCCAAGCACAACTGTAGTAAGTGCCATCTGCGAATACCATGCACAAACCTGACTAGATCTGCACGCTTGTTCCGGCTGCGGTGGTGAAGTGTTTTGAAGTTCTTGCAAAATAAACAAAAGCCGTTGGCTTGTACGGGAAATAGGCGGACATGCATTTTGTTTAAAACGGGCGCGGCGCACTGAAATGTTGTGAAATGTTACAGCTGCGACGAGGATCACCCGTGCGATTGCGTAACGGAGTCCCCAGGGCACTGTCAGCTAGGAACGAGGTCACTCGATTAAATTATACAGTAATATAACATTACATGGCGCTATGGCTGCGGATTACCCGAAAGAGCGTGTAGGGGCATGCACAATTGTTTCTTCTGTCCCTTACGGTTTTCGTTGATGTGGGTCCCTTACGTTGTGCAGAACAGCCGGGAGAAAGGCCCTTGCTGAATCAGTGGCGCCCTTTACTGTCACGTGGTGGCTACGGCGACCCCGTCTCAGCACTTCTTGACTAGATGCCGGCCCAATCTGGCTTCACATCTGTAAGCGTGTGCATAAGCAAATGCGAGCTAACGTTTGTTCATATGATAGCGAAATATTGAAGAAAATATTGCAGGAAAGGCCAGAAAGTTTTATTATCAACATAAGCATTTAGTCGGAGCCTTTTGGAAAAAGAAAGAAAGTTGCTTATTTCAGTTCAACTGTTAATGAAATGAAGGCAGAATAGAGCATCGTATGTCATAGCATACCATAAATTTTACTTATAACCTGTTTTAAGCATAAAATGAGTTCACCCAAATACTATCGTATTAATCTCACGCTCATTGCACAATGTGACACTAAGCAGATTTTGTCGCAGTTAATTTCTCCAAATGTTCTAACGGCATGATTCCACTAAATCAGGAATTCGCATTTCGTTTAAGGTTCTAGCTGCGATGGCGTGCAAGGTAGCCGCTTGTCACTTAGTGTTTGCGCGCGCCTGTTTTACTGCTGGTTAGAGACATATGCGCCTCTTACGTCTGAACTAAAAGGCAAGCGGCGCTTCTCCTTGCAAGCAGACGACATTACACTTCGGGCACACGCAGGATCTACAAGTCACGTAATATGCAGACTAGAACAAGCCATCAATGTCATAAACTCCCGTCTCAAACAACTCGGTCTTTCCATCTCACCGGAAAAATCAGAATCTATCGTAGTTACCAGCCAAGGAGGTCACTCAGCAAACCACTACCAATGATGAATGAACCAATTTCAAGGCGCAAACCAATTCATATTCTCGGATTCCAAATCCAAGATGATGGCAAGGCTGACACATGGAATGCAAAAAAAGAAAGAAACTGCACAAAACAATTTATAAACTCAAACGACTGCTATACCATCCGGACACAAGAGTGTAATACACAGACGCATCCACGGGTACGGACCCCACAACACACTGCACGGTGACATATAATGTCGCGACCAATGCGTATACCCAAAGCCTGCACACATGTCTGCCAATCCGAACAACAGCTGCAATAGTGGCAATAACTGAAGCAATCACAGCAGCACCCCTCCCCCCCCCCCCCCCCCCCGGCACGAACACACTAGCATCCTCATTCGCGCGGACAGTCGAGCAGCCGAGCGTTCCTCACAGGAAACCTGCCGAACTACATCTACGAAACGCTACACGATGATTAACCCGCTACACCATATCATTATTAAATGGGCACCTAATTGCTGTAGCATCGAGGGAAACGAAAAGTCACACGCCCTACCCCACGGAAAAATTCCGGGACCTCCTCTCCAGTGGAGAGACGCGCTCGGTTCAACAGAATTAAAACAAACTACCTCAAATATACGACGCCTGAAAATACCAGAATGACATGAATAAGAAGTTACTGTCCCAGCTCCACCACACGCCATAACACGCGAGGCCGCTGGTACTTAGCGCCAAGCACAAACGCGTTGTCTCCCTACACAAGACATTCCTGCACTACATAGCCGGAAAAGACGGCTTCCTCAAAAGCACACGGTGCAGGGGACTCCCCAACACACTTCATACACTTTGGGACTGCCCGGGAAGTTAACACGCACTTCAATTTGTACTTAGGGCACTACAAAAAAGACCAAACGCACACTTGAGGAATGGCTGGCTGACGCAACGCCACCTAATGCGACCGCGTTAACGGAGCCCACAACGGCGCTTGGGCTCGCCGTGTAACAAGAAGCGGACCAAGCCCAATCAAGAGTCGACGCCACCGACGTCGCACCTTCGCCCCCGGTACCAGCAGCCTCTCACAACCATCCTAACTCCCAGTAGCCCTGGACGGCCGAAATGAAATAAATGTTTTCTCTGTCTTTCTCCTTGCAAGCAACTTGGCGAGCGTAACACCGTGGCTCTTCTTGCAGCACTCAGTAGCAACGTAACAAAGCCGAACGTGCAAAATCGTTAGTAAAGTGGGGTTTATACTGTGTGAAATAGGTCGCGTCCGCCTAGCTGATAATAATAATAATAATAATAATAATAATAATAATAATAATAATAATAATAATAATAATAATAATAATAATAATAATAATAATAATTAAGCGGGCGAAGGAGTAGAGGTATTAGGAAGGAAAGACGGGAAGCAAAGGTGATATGCGCAGTACACATCAATCACGCACACGGACACGTACATCTTTTATACATGATTTTTATACAAAGAGCTGTAAACTTTTATACATCATTGTGGTGCTCCACGAGACGCACTGACAGTAAACAATGTAATTACAATAAATTACAAATCACACTGAAAACTGTAATCATAAATCAGGGGAGGGCGACCCCGCGTAACATATCGGCGAACTGCCCCCAATCAGGCGTCACAGTGTGTTTTATGATACAGTGGTTCACTGATGGGGAAGATCTAGACAGTTATTCACTTTGGGTCAGCTTATGTTGTCGACAGACGCTGAGCATACGCAATTCGGAGTGGGTTGGCACTGCGAATGCCGGCTCTGCCAATCACATAAGCTATGAGTATCGCGAATTTTTTTATTTGGTATGCAATGTAGGTGCGTTTAGAAAAAAAAAACCAAGATACTAGTGTTTGCGCTGTCATTGCAGCTTTATTGCTCAGTTCCACAGTTTGTTTTTAACGTAGCAAGAATGATTCAATTGCAGAAAGAAATTTGCGCGGCGAAGGTAATTTAATGTTTCGTAATAGCACCATAAACATGAAGCGTGATAAAGAAATAATCATATCACAGCACTAACAGCGCGTGATTTATTGATAATGTGATGTACAGTCGCTGTACAGCAGGTATCTAAGCATAACGTAGCACCGGGACCCCATTGCTGACCCTGTATTGCGTCGATGTCAGACACGTTGTCATATACGGAAACGCAAACGCGCATTCCGATTGATTTCGACTTGGAATTTCAGTTAGGGTGGGCAGTACATTTTCCTGACAGCTCCATCAGAGGTAGCCTAGCGTGACTGGTTTTTTTTATTTTTGCCGTCAACGATATCTCATTTCTGTGTAGTGTCACTGTTTCTGATGAGTTAGCTTTGTCTTATCAGCCGCTCACCTCTACCTCACGGTCTGGTTGCTGAGGTCTTCCTCAGCAGTATTGTCCTGCCATCTTACATTTACGCCGACCTCGTGTCATCGTACCAAGACACTTGATTGCCATTAAGCTCTTGTTGACATAGCTATCGTATCTTATTACGTAACCAAGCCACATAACTATTCCGGCCTGAACGTTTGGCGTAATGTCCGCGAATATGGACTTATTCTGTACGAATTCTGTCCTTCCTTGATAATATCACAGTGCCATTTCGGCCCCTTCATTTTCGCCAATTACATCTTCTGCAGAAATTAATCTTATAAGATTTCTTCGTTGGAATCACTTCGGTTCCAAAAAACATTGCTGGTCGCATTTGTTGTAAAGGTGCCTCTTTAACTCGATTGATAGGGTCTTATGGCAGGACATTTCCGAAACATCCTTCCTATTCTTCGGTCTCGTCACAATACTGCAAATCACCACTCTTTGCACGTAGCCTTTTTCATCTACTGTAGGGCTATAGAACACAGACTGTATCGTACTCTTGATTGTTGCGTACCATAATTTCAAATTTGACATACGTAACTTCCAGCGCTGCGGGTCATGAACTCTGTTTTGTTCTTGCTGAACTCGAAATAACTTTCAAAATAATTTCCTCTTGTGCCCCAACTTCGATCCAGCACTTCACTTCCTTCCGAAATTGCACCGAGGACAATCTGTAGCCTTTTGAGCTGGAAAAAAAGCAAGTTCCCAACCTCAATAGTGTCCCACTGTCACATGTATGCGTTACCCAGGAAGCTGCGTCCAATCGTCCTTAAATCGCAGTACGTTTTCTTGATCTATAAGTCATATAGCTCGGGACGTTCATTTCTCTAAACGTTGTTAAGTTTGCTCACTTGGCGTTGCATCATAAGCGTTCTTCAAGCCGATGAAAACAATTTAAAGCTATCGCTGAGTGTTACTATGCATCTACGTGTCTTGCGTCAGGCTGAAGATTGCCCTTGAACTAGCTCTTTATGGCATTACTCTAAGTCATCAGGGTCGGATACTTACGTCTTACAAGTAGTGTTCCGAACGCGTCCGAATATCTTGGTGAGTAACATAGGCTTGACCCCTCTGTAGTTCTTCCAGTGGTAATATGTCACACGTCTCCTTGTTGGCGACAGTTGCCCTCTTTAACGTTTTATCTATTCTTGTTCGTAAATATCTAGCGACACGCTCTCCAGGTCGACCTCTCTTCCTTTCTTTTCATTAAAATCTACTCACTCACTGTTCGTAAATATTTGCCACGAGGTTGAGTAGAACCCCTTCTTAACGAATTTCATGCCGCTAATAGTATTCCGTCTGTTTTATGTGCTTTCCTGATTTTAATTATGTTTCAGTGCTTGCACAATCCTAGAGCATCTCACAGGATTTCATGTGTACGTTCTACATAAGGCAATCCATCTTTGTGGTTTCTTTCTATTACTGATATAATATAAGGAGATGTTGACGCACAATTTAAGGCGCCAGCTACTCCTTATCTCATGAATGGTTCCATACTACAACATACAGGGTTCAAGATTACATATCAAATAACTTTGCGATTCATGTACTGTTGGACTGTATATTTTCTATTCATCCAGTGTTCTACCGAATGTCATATTTTGTGTCACTATTTTCTCTTTTTACCCAAATTTGTTTCCTTTGCCAAGTGACAAGGAGTAGTCGGTGCCACCATACAGGCGCCAACCTCTCCTAATATTCATTTCAATAAAAAAAAGAAACGTTTCATACAATCACCAGGACTTGTCACGCAACATTTTCACAGGAAAACTACGACGTAAGAAACGCATGGCACATACAATATACAAGGTAAATGTCTCCAGAGTTATGTAGAAGAAAGTCTCAAAAATATAAACGATACTGTCGCCTGATAACACAGTCTCTAGTCAGCGGGTGGTACAGACATCGTGTAAATGCATTATCCCATATAGTCCCAGCAGAACAGTCAACATAACATAATCCACAAACACATGCATATATACAGCGACATTGAAATGAACGAAACAATAAAAGTGATAATAACGTCCAACAATGCCACTGTCTTCGAGAAAAGTCTTTAGTGCTTTTGAAGCGCTCTTCTGCAAGTACGTTGCTGGCCAAGGAACCAAAAGTTTCTTTAAACTGAAAGGTCTGCGGTCTAAATTAATTAGGGTTGATTGAAGTCGGCATCTTGGTGTGTCATGATGTGGGCAATATAGAAGGATGTGATATATATCTTCGTCTACAAATCCACAATCACATTTGGGGGTTTCCGCATGGCCAATTCTGTGTAAGAAATGCTTTGTGTACGCAGTGCCTAGCCTTAATCGATGAATAAGGGTTTCCATATTTCTGTCTAATGACAATGAAAATTTGAATTCAATAAACGGATCAATATGATATCAATCCGAGCTCTTAGAATTCTGGTCAAACCAATTGTTTCGACACATTTTGAAAGACATTGCAATAATAATAATAATAATAATAATAATAATAATAATAATAATAATAATAATAATAATAATAATAATAATAATAATAATAATAATAATCCTGGTTACGCCCACTGCAGGGCAAAGGCCTCTCCCATATTTCTCTAACTACCCCGGTCATGTACTAATTGTGGCCATGTTGTCCTTGTAAACTTCTTAATCTCATCCGCCCACCTAACTTCCTGCCGCCCCCTGCTACGCTTCCCTTCCCTCGGAATGTAGTCTGTAACCCTTAATGATCATCGGTTATCTTCCCTCCTCCTTACATGTCCTGCCCATGCCCCCCATTTCTTTTTCTTGATTTCAACTAAGATGTCACTAACTCGCGTTTGTTCCCTCACCCAATCTGCTCTTTTCTTATACCTTAACGTTACACCCATCATTCTTCTTTCCATAGCTCGTTGCGTCGCCCTCAATTTAAGTAGAACCCTTTTCGTAAGCCTCCAGGTTTCTGCCCCGTACGTGAGTACTGGTAAGACACAGCTGTTATACACTTTTCTCTTGAGGGATAATGACAACCTGCTCTTCATGATCTGAGAACGCCTGGCAAACGCACCCCAGACCATTCTTATTCTTCTGGTTATTTTAGTCTCATGATCCGGATCCGTGGTCACTACCTGCCCTAAGTAGATGTATTCCCTTACCACTTCCAGTGCTTCGCTACCTATCGTAAACTGCTGTTCTCTTCCGAGACTGTTAAACAACACTTTAGTTTTCTGCAGATTAATTTTCAGACCCACCCTTCTGCTTTGCCTCTCCAGGTCAGTGAGCATGCATTGCAATTGGTCTCCTGAGTTACTAAGCAAGGCAATATCATCAGCGAATCGCAAGTTGCTAAGGTATTCTCCATCAACTTTTATCCCCAATTCTTCCCACTCCAGGCCTCTGAATACCTCGTGTAAACATGCTGTGAATAGCATTGGAGATATCGTATCTCCCTGTCTGACGCCTTTCTTTATAGGGATTTTGTTGCTTTCTTTGTGGAGGACTACGCTGGCTGTGGAGCCGCTATAGATATCTTCCAGTATCTTTACATATGGCTCATCTACACCCTGATTCCGTAATGCCTCCATGACTGCTGAGGTTTCGACTGAATCAAACGCTTTCTCGTAATCAATGAAAGCTATATGTAAGGGTTGGTTATATTCGGCACATTTCTCTATCACTTGATTGATAGTGTGAATATGGTCTATTGTTGAGTAGCCTTTACGGAATCCTGCCTGGTCCTTTGGTTGACAGAAGTCTAAGGTGTTGATGATTCGATTTGCGATTACCTTAGTAAATACTTTGTAGGCAACGGACAGTAAGCTGATGGGTCTATAATTTTTCAAGTCTTTGGCGTCCCTTTTCTTATGGATTAGGATTATGTTAGCGTTCTTCCAAGATTCCGGTACGCTCGAGGTTATGAGGCATTGCGTATACAGGGTGGCCAGTTTCTCTAGAACAATCTGACCACCATCCTTCAACTGAGGTATTCTCCCTTAACTCTTATCCGCAATTCTTCCCAATCCAGTTCTCTGAATACCTCGTGTAAACACGCTGTGAATAGCACTGGAGAGGTCGTATCTCCCTGCCTGACGCCTTAAATTTATTGGGATTTAGTTGCTTTCTTTATGGAGGACTACGGTGGCTGTGGAGCCGCTATAGATATCTTTCAGTATTTTTACATACGGCTCGTCTACACCCTGATTCCTTAATGCCTCCATGACTGCTGAGGTTTCGACTGAATCAAACGCTTTCTCGTAATCAAAGGAAGCTACATATTGTCCTTATAATGCAGCGTAATTCATTCTTTGATATTGGGAACGGAACCTCATCATCTTTGAGGTGTGCTTGTCGTGCTGCTTCATGGGGGACTGTGTTGCCAGGAATTTTACAATGCCTTGGTATCCACTGGAATGCTATTACATGTTTCACTTCGCTTGCCTTTGTGAGGTCTTCAAGTGTTTCGCATATTATATTATCACTGAATGTTTTCCCTTTTGTGCTGCAGAGTGATGTTAGAGCCGGCTGTGAATCGCTGAAAATTTAGCCATTTTTGCGCATCTCTTACTGATAATATAAATTTTATCGCACATAGGATTGCGAACAGTTGAGCCGTTGTGGACGAAGTCGCACGAGATAACTCAAATGATTCTTGTTTGTTGAGGTGCGGTATAATGAATGATGATGTTGAAGAGGTTGCTGTACTGGAGCCAACTGTGTAGACGTGTGTGTATCCTGAATACCGCATATATGTCTGGTAAAGTGCTAGTTGTTGAGCAGCTTGTATGAACACGTCTCTTTTTCTGAATATCCCGTCTACTGACAATTCCACTTTTGAAAGTGTAAGCAGCCATGGAGGATATTCGACGTCTGAGTTCCAAAATTCATTTCTTGGCAGTCATTCATTCACCGCATGTAGCGATTTGCAAACTAGCCCTCCCGCCTCTTTCTACTTTATCAAATTATTTGCACTACTAGCTAGCTCCCATGATATTCATTTGGAGTACGATGGCCGTTGTTTGCCTCCAGCGGCTTTTAGTGACATTGTATACGTTTTCTTCCTTGCGCATTTTAAAAAAAATTTCAGCTGCCAGTAGATCTCTTCGTGCGCCTTGGATCTTACTTGCGACACTTTCCTAACTGCGCGGCTCTTATATATTTAGTGAACAATTATGTTTTATAGCGTGCGCGCCACGTGAAACTTTCTTACCTCGTCTTTCTCTTTCATCGCTGTTGGTGGACATCTTTTGGCCATCACGCAACTTGAAATTTTCTTCGCTTTTCCAGGTCTTGCCACAGATTTTTCTCATGACTTCCTTACTAGATAGCGTTTATTAGTTCATACTATTCTAACACGTTATTAGGGCTCGCACGCATGTTGTTTGCAAAACGGCATTCTTGAATCTCTGCCATATTTCGACACATTCAAGCCTGAAGCGTTTGGGCCTCTTTACATTGCTCGCTCTTTCTTTCGTGTCCTTTCTTTCTTTTTTGTTAAATGACTGCTTTCTTCATTTTAAAGTGCATAAGGAGTAGGTGCTTTATGTAACCCACAAGTTCTCTTGCGACGACCTTGTACTCCTGGACCTTAAGTGCCTCCTTGCCGTTTAGAATAGTTAATCTGTGCACTTCATCCTCTCGTAAGTGACAACGGTCAGTGAACCTTCAGTGATAACGTGTTTGTTAGCTTCAACGTGCTCGTTCAGGTCCTCTCCGACGACATGCTCTCAGTATCCAGCTCCCTCAGTGCCTTGTCCTTAACGATACGGAAGACTCCTTTCTCCTCACACTATCTTTTTTTTCAGCTTGCGGGCCGTACGTGCTGATAACATTCGCAAGTTCGCCCACATCTGGCGCCACTGCGATCATTGCGTAATTCTTGTCATTTGAGCCCGCAAGATCAATCGAATTACATCTAAAAAAATCAGCACTATTGATCACCCAGAACGGATCTGTAGAGAGCTTGCTACTGTTCGGTTAAGCGTTTCATAATGCGCCACAAAAAAAAGTGTCCGACGATACTCCCTAGTGCGAAACTTGAGTGCAGCTGTATACGTGTTTTCATTTCGCGATATATTGAGGCAATGAATTTGAGACCGAAATCACCGCACCGAGCGGCAATGTGCCAGTGCCGTCAGCGCCTTCGCAGAGGAAGGGGCAGTATGGGAACGCGTCGGAGCATCGGGGCCAGCTGTGGAAGAAGACGACGACGAAGGCACGAGCAGTGGCACGAGCGCGTTCGTGCGGTTACTCCGAGGGACGCCGACGCTCAACCCAGGAGCGGGATTTGCGCTAAGACATTTTCACCGCGATGGTGTTAAGGGTTCCGCGTCGCAGAAAGTACGGCGTCGGCGTCTGGCGCCGTATATGTATATGCCACGCCTTGCTATATGACATGCGGTATATGGGGGTTACATTGCCTCACTATTCTATCACTAAAGTTGCTCATACGTTGTCTGACATTCTTGACAAAGTTATTGCTCGGAGTTTTGGGAATGACAGCCCACAAATAAATGTCGTGAAACAAAACACCGATAGCGCACGCATTTTATGGTAAATCTTCTCAGACTAAAACATTAAAAGTGCGAAACAGTAACAGAAACCTGAAAATGATGCAATTTTTTTGGCGCGGTTGTGCACGATCTCCGCGATCGGCCCGCGCAAGAGGCCGCGTTTCTACCAGAAAGCTCGCCTTCGTGCATAGCGTTTGATGCCAGCGTTTCCCGGTGAACATTACGGTTACATAAGCTGCAGTTGCCGAGAGGCGTGAGAAGCTGTCAGGGATCTATGAATGCTATCGAGTTCCACTTTTAAAGGCGAAGCTCAAGCGTCCTCCAATTTCTGTTTTCGTATGCGCATACGGTCGCATCCGTCGCGCGAAGCCCTTCTCTAGAACGTCTTGAACATAGTACGTGAAATTCACCGATGAATAGTTCTATAAATTTATTCTTCGGCTTGTCCTTCACGTAATGAAAGTGAACGTGGGTGCGAAAAACTTGTATAAGCAGCAGAGCTAGCATTCATAAAACGTATCTTGCTTTCTTCACTTTCCTTGTCAACGAGCGTTTTCTCATTGGCTAACGTTCGGGTGCCCGCCGCTCATGAGAAGGCACTGTCGATAACAACACGGTAGCTGCAACGACGGTTAATCTCGGACGTCACTTACTTGGGAAAAGTTTTGACATTAGTAAGTGTCGTCCAAGATTGGCCGTCGCTGCAGTGATCCTGCCGTTATCAACTGTGCGATCTCATGAGCGGCGGGCGCCCGAACGTTAGCCAATGAGAAAACGCTGATTGACAAGGAAAGTGAAGAAAGAAAGATACGTTTTATGAATGGCTTCAAGCGTTGCTTGAGCGGGCAGATAGAGAAGCCACGGGAAGGTAAGCGAGATAGCACCGACAAGGTGCGCATGTTAGGCCGCTGTACCGTGCAGGTGCCTATTCCTGCGAAATATATAGTGCGCTATATAGTCGTCTGTTTACTGCTACTACATTTGTAGGATAAACGCATCGGAAACAGAACTCGCAGGTAGGGCTTATGAACGAGCGTGTTAATATACGTTTACTATGGCGCTTCTCGCAGGCGCGTAGCGCATTTCTTGAAGCATGGCCCACCCTCCCGAGGCTGCATATAGCAAGAATTCCGCACCTTAATGATTTGGCCCTAGCGAAATGATGGCCAAACGGAACCTGCATTCCGCCACTATACGCTAACCTCAATGTCAGTTGTGTAGATCAGGGAGTTAATCCCCGTAGTATAATTTCGATCAGTTTCGAGAGCGAACTAGCATGAAAACCATTCTGACGTCGGGTATTTCCAGACATACGATTGTGACGGCATTTCTAAAGAACGCGCCTGCCATAGATATCTGACAACTATGCGATACCAGTATAAATGCTCCAAGGTCAACGACTAAGACGCAATGTTTATTGCTTGCTTTTAGCCAGCAATTACATCCTTGGTACTATCGCTGCAGCTCGAAAGGCCCACCGTGACAAACTGTGTGGGTGAAATTGTTAGAATGGCCTAGCGCTCAGTGCTCTTTTCCTGTCAAACTTTATAGGAGAAGACAAACGCCACGTACATATATCGCTAGCAAAAGAAAGAAAGATAGGCACTGAAGGGGAAATATGGTGGATGGAAAGGTTGACCCTACGTTGACATGGCTATTACAAAGCTTCAAGAGTTGCTTGAGCGGGCAGATAGAGAAACCAAGGAAAGGTGGGTGAGATAGTACCGACAAGATGCGCATGTTAGGTCGGCATACGGTGCAGGCGCCTATTCCTGCTAACTATATAGTGCGCTATAGTCGTCTGCTTACTGCTACCACCGCGCATTGTTTGTGATAGCAGTTTCGCTTTGTTGCAACGGCAACGGTGCCTGTTTATGCTGACGCTCGGCAACAGCTTCTGCTGGGCGGTGCCAAAACTCGATGTCACATCTGCAATGCTGCTACAGTGGGCGTCATCAGGTGCTGGAGCTATTGGCGCAGCATATAGGGGAGAGTGCAAGCTAATATTCTTTTTTCAGCGACCGCTCCAGACAACAATAGCGACCGCGCCATACTGCTGCACATACCGCCGCTGAGCAGATGTTTACGGTTCATTCACATGCTCAGATTAAGACGAGGCCCCTATCGTGGGCAGGCGTGTGCAAGCGCACGACGCCACTGCGGCACTTATCTGCGTGGAAGCAGCTCAGCTTTGTGTATGTGCAGCTACACAACATGCTCTGCCGGCGAGCTCCGTTGCAACATATGTATTGTATAGTAGTTCATTCCGATCCCGCGAAAGTCTTCACCGTGTTGATGGCGTGCACAGGTAGATTAAAGTCGAGCTAAAAATAGTTTCGAACGGGAACTTGCGTATTACGCGAGCAAATGTTCGCCCTTTAGGCTTGTCAGTGTGTAGTCCTAGATTCTGCACTTTGAATCCAACCTTTTTAAAATGAATCCATTCCTAATGAAGCACTTAAACAATTATATTCTGGGGCTTTACATGCCCGAACCACAATTCGATTACGATACACGCTGTAGTGGAGGACTCCGGAATAATATTGATCCCCTAGGGTTTTTTACCGTGCACCTAAATCTAACTACGCAAGCATTTTTTTTTTTTTTTGCAATCCGCCCCCATCGGAATGTGGGCATCGCGGCGGGGGTCGAACTCGTGACCTCGATCAGGCTCAGCAGCGCAACGCCATAGCCACTGGGCTGACGTGGCGGGTGCTATGAAGCACTTTTTCCTGAATACTTTCGATGAAAGGCATCAAACAATGCCTGTGCACTGTTTGACTTCACCCATTTATATGGTAGTCCTTATTAAACCATTCATTACCGTGCTTCTCAACCTACGACCACGTGACGGGATTCAACACAAGAACGCGCGCCCATCTGTCTTCTCCGCGCGCACTGTAAGCATCACATGTTGAGTTTGCATGCAGAGCCCTTTTACATGTGGCGGCAGAATTGAAATTGTGCCGCAAGGTGATTTCCAGTAGGAAGCAGCCACGGAAGTACTGAAGATGTACTGTTAGGTACAGCTGCAGAGCTGGAAAAACAGCGACATACAATATCAGGAGGAGCGGCGACAGCGAACATGAGAGCTTGTCTAAGCTATACCTGGTCACTGTAAAGGAGAATTGTGTGTATCGCTATGATGCAAAGAGGAATTGAGACGTCAGAGACAGCGCTTGTGAAATCGCTTGCGCCACAAAAGACTAGAATTATGCCGTCAAGGGGGGAGGACGATACGGCGCGTGCTCTGGAGACGCTGCTTTGTTACCCTGGCTCACAAGGGCTTGAGGGAAAAGTGTACCACATGTCCCACGCAACTTGTAACAATATTTAACAAATATATGAAAGTGCCACGTAACTGGACAGAACCAAGGTAATGTTTATCGTCGCTTGGAACAAGTCAGACTATTGTTAAAGTATTTCGCCTATTTAAATAATTAGTTATTATTAATTAATTACCTTCATCTTCTATTCAGAGCAATAGTGTCAATAAGAGAATTGTAGACCATACTGAAAAATTCCCGATCCAGCTTTGTGTTCCTCAATACCAGCGTCATAAAAGTTTTCCAAGCGTGAAAGAAAGCCCGCGAGATACGGAAAGGTGCGGCGATCCGCCTGCTGAAGTGCGTGGCTTAACGTAAAAAAGGGCGAGGGAGAGAGTAAACTTCCACCTAACTAGTCGCATTATCTGCGGAAATTCACCGGCAATAATAATGACAAAATATGAATTTCGTAAATGTCCCTCATAAGAACACACAATGTAGAGACCCAGCTATGTGAAACCGGGGCGACGCTGCTTGGTTATCTCTGTGCCTGCGGCCACACCTATTTCATTCTGCTTCATCACTTTTATCGACAATTGTTCTACTTCGCTCCCGTGCTAGGCGGATCACTTATGTGCCACGCGAAACGGCGCGATCTGCGTGTTGGAAACGCACTGAGCGGGCTTGTGGGCATGGCCTTAGCGCGGCTCAATCCATACTGTTGCCGCGAAGCTTATCATTGCCTCTTGCTCTGCATGTCTTTACATGATATTGTAAGCGGTATCCTGCATATCGCTCCCTCACCTCGGTGCTGTCGGTTTGGTCACCCTTGACTGAATGTTGCCGAGGCAAATAAAACGCTACCGAAACAGTAAGAACATACACAAGGGTTTCGGAGTTTTTAATACTCCAGGCTAAATAAGAAAATTGACCCTGTGAAATCAATTCCACATAGAATAGGCTGCAATATGCCGCCTCCATGGAAGTTTCTTCACAGAAGACACCAGTGATTAAGGCAAATGAATGTCGCGAGCAGTTGCCTGATATCATTGCTGGCAGCAGACTTGCAATTTCGCCGCATAGTACCCCCGTGCGACCCTTCCACATATACTTTACCCGTGCAAATGCAGCAGGTGCCACGAACCACACGCCTAACGTCTGCAGGGAGACCACCGTAAAGTATGACGTATAGGGAAAGTACAGTTCGTGCCATTGCGCATTAAACAGATTGTTTGGTCGAAGTATCCGCGATTTTGTGGGCTTTACAAGCCCCTCGACTTATTTGGGCTTGACCGCTATTCACTTGTTCGCTCGACTACACCTGGTCTCCCCTGTCGGGACTGTGAGCTTGGAGTGATATTAATGGCGAGCGGCGTGGGGAAAGTGGTCGTGAAATTTGGAGAGTCGAGCTAGTATGAAATCGAAGAGAGAGAGAGAGAGAGAGAGAGAGAAACGGAAAGGCAGGGAAATGAAGTTGCAGCCAATGTAGTTATAAAGTTAGTGCAACCGTTTTGCCGAGTGATATCAAACGTTCTACAACTTAGCTACAAACATCCTACGCTACCGCTAGCTCTACCATTAAGTTACGGAATCCTTTCTTATAGAGGTTGTCCGCGCGTCGACTCCACTTCAATGCTGTGCCCGTTTGCTTCGTTCAGGTTCACTCGTCCCGTTCCTTGCCCGGCAGATCTACAGACTTTATTGCGAGCCACGGCTTTTCTCCGCCGCACCGAAGGAGCCACGAGAATGTCTCCAGCACCGACAGCTCAAATGTCCACGTACAGGTGAGCGATCACAAAGATACGTTCAGTCTTTCTTCTCCTGTTTTCGCGTTAGTCAAGGGGCGGAGATTTCTAGGGTTGAACCATGTTTCGCGACATATCTTCGAAAAACCGAGCGCTTCCGGACTTGCATTCGTTTACCGAAACATAGACTTGCACGAAAATATATTTTGGCTACAACACCAGCGAAGTTTGCTGCCGCCGCCGCCGCCGCTTTCATGACCAGATCAACGACGTTTGTACGTTCTCGTGTTTTTTTTTCAATATGCTTATACATCGCACGCACGCATCGCACCGCAGTTATAACCTTTATTGCCTTCATTTTCCACATGTGGTGCAAGATAAGTGTCTTTTTGTTTGTTTTTTCAGATATCGGACATTGCCGGCGACGAAGATATTGTAGCAATAACGTACTTTCTGAAGATATGCAAGTCAACTATATTGAAGCCATACTCCATCATTCTGCAATTGGTAAGGCGCCACCGACAGTACAAATGATGGAATAACTTATCCAAGGTCGTAAATTATGTGACCGAAACAAAAAGCAGTCACTACAAATCCAAGAAGACGTGCAAACTAACTAAAATTTGGACTAACGGCCACATAAGTTCGGACTGAACAAAAGAAATGATTGGTTCAGTGTAACTATAACTGCTTAAGTGCTTTACACGCTGGCTCGCTTTACACGGTGTCTCCTAGCGAAAGGTGCGAATGTCACATTTCTGGAAGATGTTGCAATGATACTTGCGTTACTACACTCATATTGTTTCGATTCAGTATGGTACACTACTGATTATTACACAACAACGTAATTTTAAAAGAGAATAAAACTATATCGAAAAATTTTAAACATTGCACGGGCATGGCAAAAGTATAGCAGCTTTATATTGAGGAAATCAGTGGCTAACATAACTATACCCCCTAATTAAGTCTCCGTATCTTCATTAACGCGTATATTTTTATGCATCTTGATATCCCTGTTATTTTATTCTTGCTGTTAACTCTATTCCGAAGATGAGTCCGTTCCTAGGAGAACGCAGAACATGTTCTACGCGGAACATGTACTCACGAACTGGCAGAAGTATTAGCTAGAGATAGAGATAGAAAAAAACAAGAATTGTCTTTATTTAATTCATGATGTTATAGCGTCGGGTCATCCGTGTACGGAAGAGATAACGCACTGGGGTCGCACTATATAGAAGTTGCCTGGACCATAAAAAAACCGCTTGATTGCAGTGATCTATTCATAAAGCCTTAACAACCTTTTGATTGAAAGTCATATTGTGTCCACATGTTCACACTTGGTATGTTTTTTCGTTAGTTTTTATTGTCATTATTTTGTTGGTTTCATTGATTTACGGCTTAAAAGACGATATTGTACTACATCAGGTCAAGCAGATGTTTCTTTGATTTTGCAAGTGGCTTCGCTAGGTAGTGTTCGTTATTCGTGTCCAGGAACATCAATTTCGACTGTTTTGAGCTTCTCGTGGCAGTTATCACTGGCCTTTGCACAGTCGCGATGTGTGCAGGACACGCTGTTTTGTTTCCTTAATTTTTTTTGTTCAGCTGACTGTCCTCGCACGTTTGCAACGACTGCTTTACTGCGGTAATGCGTTCTTCTTGTGTGTACCATTGTTTTTTCATTAAACAATCCATACTAGCTTCTTCAGAAGCCGCTGATAAGATATTTGACATTTCTATCTACATTCCTATACATAATTTAATCTATGTACCATGTCTTCTGATTTTTTCGCAGGTAGCATGGCGTAAGTTTCGCAAAGACAACCCTACGCGTCACCACCTGTCATGGAGGATCATGAATGTCCTGTACCCAGCAATTATCCTGATGCTGCTGCTTTTTTATGCGGCTCTTCAGGGACTGGCCTGCCCTGGACGTCTAGAATTCAAAACAATGAAAGCCGTAAGTTTTGACGAAGCAATTTTTTTTATAGACCCCAGTGACTGCGCGGGATGAGGCACGGATGATCAGCATAAGAAATCCCGGTGCTTATGAGTTTAAACTGCCGTTATGGTTATAGTTAAGTGCCTTTGGTTCGCAGCACCTTCAATAAAAATAACTGTTTCGGAATAGGCAAGATGGCTTCAATATACAGAGTCGCTGAGTCGAACATTTCATTGCCGTCAGAGCAAAACAATCACTTGTGATCATGAAAGCAGAGTAGTGGAGAATCCAGAGTACAATTATTTACGTAACGTGGACTGCTGGATGCTTAATTATACCGGGTGTCCTAGCTAACTTTAGCCAGAGTTTAAATATGCATGCGCATGCCACGTACCTGGACAGAACCAAGGTAATGTTGTTTGCCGTCACTTCGGGATACTCAGATTATTTTTAATGCGAAGCTTTCTATGTCTCACTGATTCGTCCGTGAGCGCCGAAAGCGCACTGCAGGAAAGCCAACTTACACATCTGCGTAGAACACTACAGTTTAAATTCGCAGTACCGCGCCAGCTTCGACTGGCCGGCCGGTCAGTGCCTGATAACAGCGCGAAACGACGAGCTCAGCAAGAGTAGCGCATGCGTGCAAAGTACCCTGGGAGCGCAAGTTGCGTCTGCTAGGCATGACGCCACCCCTGTCGCGATTAATTGAGCTTCCCTGCTTATCGGAGACAGCAAGCGGGCGTGAATACCGGCTCCGTTTCAGGATCTGGAAAATACAATCCTAAAAAAGTATTCAAATCACATATGCATATCGTCAAGTCGCTAAGCATTTCTTGGGTGCGGTGCGTGGTCGTTGGCTTTGGGCTTTGACTTTGATCCAGTTTGCATTGGGGGAAAGCTTTCCGTTGAACCATCTTTCTTTAAAAAAGGGGGCATTGGTTTGTTTATTATGCTTCATTTGATAATTAGTCTTAATTAATTAATCAGCTTCTCACATATTATAGTTAGATTAAAAGTGTCAACGAGAAAATTGTAGGGCGAAATGAACAGCTCCCGGTACAGCTTTCTGTTGCTCAACGCGTGCCACATAAAAAATTTTTCTGAGCGTGAAGGGAGCCTGCAAATGCACCCAAAATTGCCGCGCGACTGGCCGCTCGAGGCACATTGCGTGTATTCGCGGGCTTCTTTCACGTTCAGAAAAAAACACTTTTATGCAGCAAGTATTGAGCAACACAAAGCTGTATCAGCAGTTGTTAATGTCGCTCTACAATTTTCTCATTGACACTTTTCATCTAACTATAATATTTGAGAAGTTGAATTATTAAGTAAGACTAATTATGTAATTAGGCGGAACGCAATAAAGAAATTGAGTATCTCCAAGCGACGGCAAACAACATTACCTTGGTTCTGTCCAGCTACGTGGCATTCGCATACCTTTAAGCTCTGCCTAAAGTTAGCTGGGACAACTTGTATATATAAGGAGAGAAAGGAAACCGAGGGACTGGATTTTTGTAATAATCACCATGTAATGGTCAACATACAATGAACCCAAGGAAAGCATTGGGGAAGTTAGCTGCGGTTGAAACTTATGTATAGAAAATAATAAAGAAACGGGAAATGAAAGTTAACGAAGCGGACGTCCACTTTCATCTCCCTTTTCATCATTATATTCTATACATCATTTTCAACCCCAGCTAATTTCCCCGATGATTTCCTTGGGTTGATTGTCTGTCGGCTTCTATTTCTTGAACTATATATATATATATATATATATATATATATATATATATATATATATATAGTTGAGGACATAGAAGCCAACAGACATATATAGTTCGACAAATAGAAGCATGTAGGAAAAATAACAATACTATAGTAGTGACGTTTCGGCTGGGGCCCGGCCTTCATCAAGAGTCTTGATGAAGGCCGGACCCGGGCCGAAACGTCAGTAAAGTCAGCAAAGGCCTCGTATCCGGCAGCATTGACGCCTTCAGTTAGCATGTGTGGGTTTATTAACCAGTTGCCTTCACCTAAAAAGATCACGTCTACACGTGACGCCTGCGAGAAAAAAGGACGTTCCACATCTGCCGTCAATGCTGTGAGTAGTGGCGCTGGTTAATACTCCCAGGGTTAGTTCCAGTAGATAAACATAAATACCTCAGGAAGTATATGGGAAAATGGTGCCACTGTCGCTCAATTGGTAAGAGCATCGCACGTATTGTAGCGAAGTGACGCAGCCGTTAGATATCTGACGCATCAACTCACCAGGGAGACGGAAGATGAATGGGGATGAGCTCTGGCAGGGGCAAGTCCAAATCCGCAGGTACGACGACGAGAGTAGCATTTGAACAACTAGATTTATTCTCTTGGTATTTACCTTAAGTTTAAACTGTACAAAATATCTACAAGCAAAACGATGTCATACCCGTCGTCGTCGGCCTGCCTGACCGGCCTGGTCTCCCCTGGTGAAGATGCGCCGTCTGCTGCTGTCTACTTGCTCACCCTAAACTACTCCAAACTATTCCTTAAATAAGTTTCCCCAGCATCCAAGAGACACTTTTCTCCACCAATGGGCTACTTCGTTACTCCGACCAATCAGGCAAACCGACATCATCCAATAAGCGGCAGAGTTCAAGGGGTCAAGAAATGGTCGCGTCAACACTCCTTACACAAAAGCACTCTGACCATAACTAATTGGCCTTTGACAGCCGAGCGTGAGAAGACGACGCGACATGTGCAGGTGTGACGTCAGGTGCGGCGGGGGCGGCGGCCGCGCGGCAGCACTGTCCGCGGCGCCGTCGAGGTCATTTGTGTACAAAGGTTTGCCGCGCGTCAAGGACCCCACAAAATTCCCCGAAAGACAGCAAAGAGGGCCGCGGTACACTCTCTTCGCGACACCTCCCCCCTACGAAAAAGAGTGTCCCACTCGTTACAAATCATTACTACAAAACCAAATTAACAACTTAAACACGTACAAATTAAAAACGTACATTTGGGGATTCATATAGGAAAACTGAAGTATCCGTAAGAAAAGGGAACATCACATAAAACAAAACAACAAACACGTTTTTAACAAAATGGAAACAAAATGCACAAGACAAGAAACAAAGTTCATTCGCGCGCGCTACACAATAAAATTAACAATGAAGGTTATTCGCTTGCGTTGTGATACACATCAGTGTCCGTGTCGTAAGCAGTGATAGTTCTCGGATCGGCCTCGTTGTGGAATGTCTTCCAGTCGGAGTAAAGTTCAGTCCCATCGTCCGAGTCTTCTACGACGCGCACTCTTTCACAAGTCTCTGTCTCGTACACACGATCACTACGCGAACCGCACTCGCGCACACCACCATTCAAATCGCACTCGCGCACAGCACCACTTGGATCACACACCTCCTCTCGATGTCCGTCAACAGACTCGTCGTCCGCGTCGTCATTATCCGAGCACTGTCTGACGTGGCACGGTTTTAAGCGCGCAACATTAACAACGTCGCGTTTTTTGCCAGTTCTATCCACTACCTCCCAGTTGTTCTCGCCGATTCGCCTAACAAGACGGAAAGGCCCGTGGTACCGGTGAAGGAGTTTTGTTGTCTTTCCCCGAGCTCTGAAGGGAGTCCATAAATACACCAAGTCCCCCGCATGGTAGACTGCACTACGTCGTTTAGCGTCGTAACTACGTTTGTTCTTTACTTGCTGACGCCTCTCCCGTTCGGTCACTAGCTCGCGAGCACGCTGCAGCCGGAGGGCCACTTTCCTGGCGTCCAGTGTGCAGTCGAAACCGCGTTCCGCGCCTAGCGCTACATCTATAGGAAGTGTGGGCTCATGTCCGTGAAGAAGAAAGAATGGGGTGAACCCGGTGGTCTCGTGGGTAGAAGAATTGTATGCAAAGAGCACGTACGGAAGAAATTCGTCCCAGTCGCGATGGTGCGAAGAAACGTACATGCTGAGCATATCGGCCAACGTGCGGTTGAAGCGCTCGCACAAGCCGTTTGCTTGAGGATGGTACGCTGTAGTAGGGGCATGCTCGCTACCTATAATTCGGAAAATTTCTTCAGTCAGGTTGGCGACAAAATGCTGCCCTCGATCTGTTATCACTTTTTCTGGTGCCCCATGGCGTAAGACAATTTGCTCGACGAAGGCTTTAGCAGCTTCTGCAGCAGTGGCCACTGGACACGCGACAGCCTCGACCCATTTCGTGTGGTAGTCAGTAACCACGAGGATGTAGCGGTTTCCTGTTTTGCTTTTAGTGAAAGGGCCAACAAAATCCATGCCCACTTGTTGGAAAGGGCGACCTGCAGGTGGGATCGGCTGGAGAAAACCGGTCGGCTTTCCGGGTGGTAGCTTTCGCGTCTGACAGTCAGGGCAGGAGAGGACATACTTGGTGACGTGGCAAAACATCTTTGGCCAGAAATAGCGGCTGCGAATTTTCTCCCATGTGCGCTTGACACCGAGGTGGCCTGCCGTGATGTCGTCATGGCAGTGCCTCAGAACCTCCGATCTCAAACACTTGGGGACAACGAGTGCTGCGCGATCTTCCTGAAAGCCTTTCGCTCTTCTGTATAACACACCACCGATCAAGCGAAAGCTCCGTGCCGTTCTTTTCGTTTTTCTGGCAACGGGCGCACTCGGCTGCTCTAGGTGTTGTATTACTTCTCGCATCCATGAATCCTCTCTCTGCTTTTCACCGATGTCCACATGATCCAGCACGAGCAACGGTAAGGAATTTTCTTCGCTTGCTGGGGCGGAATCATGCGGAAGTTGAGAAAGCGTGTCGGAGTTGATTTGCTCAAAGTTAGAGCGCTGGTCCTTCCCCTGGGGTCCGTTTTCCTGGAGCCATTGCCGGCACTGGGGCACAAAGTGGCCGATGCGGTCGCATAGCTGGCAGCGTGGTCGCTCGTCGTCGTCACGGGTATTTCCCGCTGGCCAAGGCACTGGAGGACGACGTACATCTTGTTCGATACCTTTCAGGCGGTCAAATAATGAGGCTATAGAGTCCGCGATCGTCCTCAAGTCCCTGTCGCGGTCGGTGGCCTCTCGCGGGCAGTGACGCTCTGCCGCAGCGCAGGTGGCAAGACATGTTGGAGGCGGCTGCACTGTTGCTCCAGCGGGTGTCACTCCGGCGGCAGGTGCCGAGGCGAATGGGTAGCACGACTGCTGGCCGGCAGGGAGGTGGGTGCCGATCGCTTCTGGTTGGTATGTATGCGTCATCAAAAAAGCTGCCCAATCAATTCGGCGTAAAATTCCGAGGAAAGCAGAGCAGCTGTCCGGGTTTGCAATAAGAATTTTTTCCACCACGTCCGGACGCAATCCGCGCATGAGGTGCCGCATCCGCTCCTCTTCCGTCATAGATGGATTGGCTCTGGCGCACAGCTGCACAACGTCATAATAATAATCTTCGAGAGATTCTGATGGCAGCTGCGTTCGGTTGTGGAGCCGCAACTATGCGATCTCAACGGAGTGGCGACTTGTGAAAGACGTTTTTAAAAGCGTCGTCCACTCTTTCCATGTATTAGGGGCACCCGTTAAAATTTGCGTGGTGTGCCACTTTTTTGCATTGCCCTCTAATGCCAAATATAAAAATTTTACTTTCGTCCCTTCATCCCAGTTGTTGAGGCAGGTTACGTGTTCGTAGAAAAGCAGCCACTCGGATATTGACTCTTCGGGCGTGCCTCTAAAGACTGGCGGTCCGATGAAAGGTTCCGCTTGAGGGATGCACATGGTAGCGAGGACAGTAGGGGGTTCGGTCATGGTCGAGCTGTTAGAGCTAGGTTCTTCGGGTTTGTTGCCACGGCATATGATATTAGAGCGTGGACTTCGGTACCCAGCACACTCCACCACTTTGTAGCGAAGTGACGCAGCCGTTAGATATCTGACGCATCAACTCACCAGGGAGACGGAAGATGAATGGGGATGAGCTCTGGCAGGGGCAAGTCCAAATCCGCAGGTACGACGACGAGAGTAGCATTTGAACAACTAGATTTATTCTCTTGGTATTTACCTTAAGTTTAAACTGTACAAAATATCTACAAGCAAAACGATGTCATACCCGTCGTCGTCGGCCTGCCTGACCGGCCTGGTCTCCCCTGGTGAAGATGCGCCGTCTGCTGCTGTCTACTTGCTCACCCTAAACTACTCCAAACTATTCCTTAAATAAGTTTCCCCAGCATCCAAGAGACACTTTTCTCCACCAATGGGCTACTTCGTTACTCCAACCAATCAGGCAAACCGACATCATCCAATAAGCGGCAGAGTTCAAGGGGTCAAGAAATGGTCGCGTCAACACTCCTTACACAAAAGCACTCTGACCATAACTAATTGGCCTTTGACAGCCGAGCGTGAGAAGACGACGCGACATGTGCAGGTGTGACGTCAGGTGCGGCGGGGGCGGCGGCCGCGCGGCAGCACTGTCCGCGGCGCCGTCGAGGTCATTTGTGTACAAAGGTTTGCCCCGCGTCAAGGACCCCACAAAATTCCCCGAAAGACAGCAAAGAGGGCCGCGGTACACTCTCTTCGCGACAGTATAATGCGAAGACGCGGGTTCGTGCGCCGCCTGTGACCAGTTGTTTTTCATCAACTTTCATTTTCATTAAGTTATCATTCCTTTAATTCAATTATTAAGTACAAGTAATTTCCCCTATGCTGTCCTTGGCGTCTTTGTTTGTTGGCTTCTTTGATATATATATATATATATATATATATATATATATATATATATATATATATATATATATATATATATATATATATATACATTAGGGGCCTAGCCAGGGGGGTGGGCTTATGGGGCGTCAGACCCCACCCCCCCGAAATTTTCTCGGGCTGTCATGCACCGCCAACCAAAACAACCCCCTGCGCCGGAAACCATTCTGGATTTTGTCTAGAATGTCCTTTTCACGCTCGAAAAGACATACACATTTTAGCGCGAACATTGCAAACTCGTGGTAGATTTCGTGGCAACGCCTATGCATCCGGGGTCACATAACGCTAGGAGCCCCATCCAAGCACCAAGTTTCAAGGGCGTTTTGATGGTGAGCGGGCTCGCCGCGGCATCTCGCGGGGGCCGCGGAATCTACGGAGCACGTGGATTTCAATTCCGAAACTGAATGGGTATAAAGTTCTCATAAACTTTTGATGTGAAATGTGCATTGACATTTCTAAAGTCGTGCATTACATTTTCAATTCCGGAACTTCGCGGGTTTAATGTTGTTAGAAGCATTTCACGCCAAAGGTGCATGGACTTTTTAAAGTCGTACATGGGACCATACAACTAGACAAGCCGAATCAACACACTATCAGACAAGTTGACAAAGCACGCAGCGAGGTCCGATAAGACGAAGCGTTGTGGTGGTTCATTTGTGCCGTCGTGTCACAGAAAAGAATATCAACATTTTTTTCACCTGCGCCAAAGCACCCATGCAACTACGTCCTTCTTTTTTTTTTGTAGTTTGACTTTTATTCGCGAGGACTCCCCCCCCCCACACACATCGAGCCTCTTCAATTTTCTTCTCGCTACCCACGGGCTGCCAGAGCCAGCCAGAGCGCATGTGTTTTTCTCGTGTTGCGCCGACCACCGCGACAAGGACGATAACATCATTACCGCGCGCCGCATGCCGTATGTGCGAGTGAAAGTGTCTGGGACGGGGTTGGCATGGGTGAGCAGATGATGGTGGCTCAGTTTTGTGTGCGCAAGGGAGAAAAGCGGGGAGAATGGGCGCCGCCTTCCGTCGCGCGCGATACTTCAACGCGAGTAGAGGGAGGGGAGGGGGGTGGCGAGCCTTAGGATTCTGTGGTCTGTGAGTGCGCAACATGTTTATTTGTCTTGTTTGACGCATTATGCACAGTGACTTTTTCTTAGATACTTCGATATATTGGGGACTTTTACGTATACTTAAATATCTTGTTGAGAGGTTTTCTGTATACGTGCAGTGAACCTTGTTTCCAGTGACAATTTCTTGCCCTTTATCAAGCTGTATCTTCGCGTTTGTATATTTCATTGTATCATCGCATTTCTAATGTACGAGGGCGAGTCAAATGAAAGTAAGCCAGCCCATCCCGCGCAATAATGGTTTGGTTCATTATCTACGAGGCATGCGCGTAGCACACAGGGGTCTCTCATTTACAAAAGTGATAACACAGGTGGGAGGATAAATGTTTAATGCTCTCGTACACAGCGTTGAACATGGTTCTGTGACATAATGGACGCTCCAAAAGTTGAACAGTATGGTGTCGTGAGGTTTTTGACAGCTGAGTGTGTTTCCCAAAAAGATATTAGTCGCCGTATGGCTGCCGTGTACGTTGAACATTGTATTTCATTGACCACTGTGAAGCATTCGAGCAAACGGTTCAAAGAAGGACGTGAAATTTGCAGAAGACCGGGCCAACGCCAGCGTGCAATGAACCCCAACACACTTGCAAAGGTTGATGAACTGATTAGACAAGAACGGAGGATAAGCATCGATGAACTGGCAGAGCGTGCGAACATCAGCCACTGTTTGGTTCACACCATAGTTCATGAACTTCCCAGTTATCTGCTCTTGTGTGCGCAACGGATGCTCAAGATGTTGAACCACCGCCAGAAGACTGAGACGTTTGGCGCTGCCTTGACTCATCTGATCCGGTATCACAATGACGGTGACGACTTGTCTGCAATTGTGAGCGGCCACGGGTCATGGTGCCGCTACTACGAGCATGAAACACTACGGCAAAGCTTACAGTGGAAGCATTCGAATTCACCACCCCAAAGAAAGCAAAGGCCGTCATTTCGCCGGAAATGTGTTGTTGACTTTATTTCTCGATCGTCAGGGGCCATTACTGATCGAATTTTCTAAACCTGGAGACACTATCAATCGTTTCCGATATTGTGAAACGCCGGATCGGCTGCGTGTCGCAATCAAGAACAAACGACGTGGAAATTTGACGAACGAGGTCATCTTGCTCCACGACAATGCCCGTCGCCACGTCGCTGATGTGGTTAACACAACACTGGCAAAGTTCAAGTGGGAAACGCTGTAACATCCGCCATACAGCCCAGACCTGTCGCCTTGCGACTTCCACCTTTTCGGACAATTAAAAAAAAAACAGCTCAAGGAAACCAGCTTTGTGTCGGACGATGACGTGAATGAGTCAGTTAGAGACTTTCTGAAGCAGCAACCCAAGAATTTCTATGAGACTGAAATCCTGCGACTCGTTAGTCACTGGGACAAATGTCTAAATGGTCATGGAGAGTAGTTTTAAATAAAGTACGCCGTTTTTCATATATTCGCATTGGCTAACTTTCATTTGACTTGCCCTCGTATATGTTGTAGAATTCCTGCTTTTTATATGTGCTCTCTGTTGCGACTATAATTTCGGTGCAATTACTCACAATACACGAACGGTGACAGCTGCTCCTGCGCAATACAATAGAACAAAGAACAGCGTCATTGAGATTTTCCCTGGCCGTTGTATTTGCACAAAAATGTAAACAAGATTCTTGAAAGACAAGGTTTAATTAAAATGTTTGTCCTCAACTTGTTCATTTCACGGCCTTTACATTTTTCATATGAGCAGCATGCACTGCTTTGCTGGTTTCGAACTGATATAGTTCTGAAGTTCATGTGATATTTTCTTTACTTAATAAATAGACAATAAAGATGGGGGCATTGGTATCAGTTATTTCAGGTACAATTTTTGGGACATACGAGTATATTCTTTCTTTAAAAAATATACATTTTACTTGTCTTCCGAGTGCGTAGCGTTCAAATTAGTTTGCAGCATATTTGACGATGGCAATGCAGTTATTATTCATGTATTTGATCCCTCGACAATTTCATAACGAGGAGGCCGAGATTCAATGTATATCAGTTGCGTAGTTTACGTGCGGAAATACAAATCTATAGTTGGGAGTAGTGCTGTGTGTGTGTGAGTTTTCTCTGTTTTCATCCGGTCGCGCTTGCACATTGTATTATGAAAGGCAGACACCGGTAAAAAAAAAAGTTGCAGGCGGGGATTTCTCTGCACTATTATGCATTTATGCGGCTTTGATTATTATGCACGTGGTCAAGCTCTGTCTTGTTTTTTTTTTTATGCATGACCTTATTGAATAACTCCTCTTACTGCTTTATTTCGCGCAGAAATAAGCAAAAAAAAAAGGAAGAGAGAGAGAGAACTAAACCAATTGCAGAGCTCACTTTTTTGAAGCCGGTGTTCAGCAGTGCGCACGCACAATTCGCCAGGATACGCGCCTGCCCGAAGCGTTAATATTCATGGGTATAACTCTTCATATGTGTGAGCTCTGTTTGCGAATTTTTCTTACTTTTTCGGCTTATCCAGTTATCATTATTACTGCCCTGATAGTCTCTTCAGTGTATAAAGTTCTGCAGATCAAAGTACAGTTCCCACGGCACCTAGAATTTCCTAAATAGACCTAAATACATGGCCTTTAGAGAATGCACAAGCAAAAGGTGGGGGGTTCGCTATGGAGGATGAAATTTGCCGTTGCCACTACATATTTCTTTTTCTTCTGCAGACAGCTCTGCGGAACTCAACAACAATCGTCCCAAAGAACGTGACCGTGAATGTGACCCCTGACTACTTCTGGGATGATTATGACGACTACACTACTGTGAGTACACGTAGGTTACCTATCGCGATCCTTAGTTTTGTAATACGAGAGCATTACTTCGCAAATGGTGCGACCCCGCCGTCCATCCGCGTCGAACCATTCATTATCAACCATGATAAACCATGCTTCGGCGGTGGCTGTGTATGGCCCGGACGCGCGGGCCCTATCTTGAAAGCGATCTGCGATGGGGACAAAGTGCACCGAATGCTGATAGCTTCGTGTGCGCCGCGTTTTCGCCGCTTAGTTCGCGTTGAAGCGAGAGGCATCACAGAGGTGAATTCCCTCGCTGCTGCGGGCCCTATATCTTGAAAGTGATCGTCCTACCTGACGGACGGACGGACGGTTTCCCTCGTTGGGTCGGCATAGAAATCCTTACGTATTAAAAGAACAGTTGGCCACGTTGAGGATTCGATCCTCTGCACCACCTCGACCACTCGGTGGCCGAGCACGCTAAACACTGCGCCAAAACATTGTAACGTGCGGCAGAGGTGAATATCTTCGAGGCTGTGCACGTGGTTGGGCTAAACCTGGCGAGCGATTCACTAGATGGCGCATGACAGAAGTGGCGGCACCGTCGGCGCTATGGAGTCTTCACCGTCCGAAGTTGAACCGCTCGCGTGCGCATCATCCGGCGAGACAGTAAAGCGTGGCCGGAGGCGCCAGTGAACGACCGACGAAGCACGAGGCCATCGCAACGCGGCGAAACGTGCGAAGCGAGCTGCTGCAGCGAAACAACATTCACCACCCAGGCCCCCGACAACGCGAAAGGAAGAGAGAGCGGCTGCGGATCGAGCACGGCGAGCTGCAGTGGCTGCAGCGAGGTAACGTGCTGCTGTAGTGTCATTGTGCTGAAAAGTGGGGTCATTGAGAATGAGCACTAAACGCAACGTGCATGAAACGCTACTTCAATGAGAACTCCGCACATAAAACTCAGCTGAGAGATCGCAATATATGGCCGATTTGTCGTCTTGCGTTGTTGCGACCTCATACACATAGACTGACATACATGCGACCTCATACATTACACTCGGAAATATAACGCAGCAGCACTAAACTCAGTGATATAACTCGGCGACACACACAGCGACAAGTAATGCTCTCGCATTTACACATCATAATAATTGTTTAGGTGCCTCCATAGTTTTTATTTATTGCTTGTCATTTGGGTTCATTGATTCACTGCAATGTTACACTACCCCAAGATGATCGTGAAAATCGTGGCTAGTTTATTGCGCAATCATGGCTCCAATGCTGTTCTGCACTGCACTAGCGCGGGCTATGTTTAATGGTCCCTTTTGGCACTGCAAGGTCGTGATTACCAGCACTGCAGAATTAAGCCGAACTGAAGTGAATTGAGAACAGTTCAACGCAAATGTAACTCAAATTAGTGGCGTGGTCATCCTAAACTGAAAGAAATTCGTATCCTGAGAAAGCATCACAATGCGCGCTAGTCTGCGCAGACGAAAAAAAAAATTAGCAATGCTAGCGAGCAATGCTATTTTGTAAACAAGTTTGCAATCGTGCTTAGGTAAGCGTGTGATACAATCCACCTGTCTTTCGGAGTGACTGACTGGCCAGAATGTTTCTGCAGCATGAACATAAGAATATCGCATTTCGCTGCTCTAATGAGTTAGTTCACGAAATCTTCGCTTAAAAAAACGAAGCCAAAAGTTGACTTTAAGGTCACAGAAAGGCTAATGTACAATCTGTGGTAAGAATTCCGAATACGCTCTTCATTTCCGAAAAGAGGTCATTGAGGGCACGCACTGCTGATTTGTTTGTTTGTTTTTGTTTTCGCAATGACCGACACGCTTTACGAGGAAGCACCGGAGAGTTGATCGCAGGGTTGCGATGCAGACGCCGCGTTACGAGCTGCAGTCTCTGGGCGCGCTGCCGCTGTGTCAGCACCGGCTCACGCTGTACATCCTGCCCAGCCTGCTGCAGGTGATTGCCTTCCTCTACGGCTCCTACATGTTCCGAATCATCGGGGTTGACGAGGAACTGTACGCCATCATGGAGAAGGTGCGTCTGCGCCGCTGCTCGCATCGCTTGCGCGTGACACTTGGTATGACACCTGGTCTGGGCTCGCTTCGGCTTTTTTTGTAGGTGCGCCAAAGCGCCAGAAATACCCTAGCCATGCTCTTCCTAAAGGCCGAAATGGAAAACGAGAGAGCGGCTCACAAGTTAGATGGAGGCTTGAGGCGATTCACAGTGGTAGAACAAGGAATGCCGCTGATGCCAGCGTTTCGACGAGGGGACTTCCCCTTGTCGCCCCTTGTGGAAACGATGGCTTCAGTGACATTCATTGTTCTAACACTGTTATTCACTAAAAGCCGAAATATTACGCATTCGCGAATTAGTGTGAGGTCTACGCAATGCGCAGAAAACGAATCAGAGTGAAAAAATTGAGCCGTCGTTTTTTTTTGTTTTCTTTGTTTTTTGTTTCGTTTTTTTGACTTGTTATTGATTCCTGTTTGTGCTTCTTTCATATTTGAGTGCAATGCACAAATGAGCCCGTTAACACGCCCTCCACCAATGTCGCCTACCGCACCTCCACGATATGGACGCATTGATTACTGAACTACACCTATAGTATGAGATTTGACATTTCGCAACTGACAAGAAATTTTCTGCAATTTCTGCACCAAATGCAGAAAAGTTACGCCAACAGTGGGCGACACACGTCGGTTGTAGCACGAGCACACGATCCTGCCGCAGTGTCTCGCTCACTGAACAATCGCGGGTCTGTTCGCGCGTGCAGCGCCAGACATTGTGTCTGCGGCCATTCTCTGCCTACCTGAGGCACGCGGTCAATCGATATGGCAGAAAAGAAGGCCATGTTTTCTGGGGAAGTAAACGCCGACTTCAGATTGTAAATGACACGTTACACCGTAGAGGGACGTCTTCCTATGCACAAAGTACAGTGACAAACGCTGAATAAAGTTACGTCAGAGCAATTTTAGATATTAACTCACCATATGAGATACTGTAGTCCGCTCCTCTTCCTGTACTGCAGGAACAGGAGCGGACGATGTTAAACAAAAAAGGGAAAGGGGGTGTAGGCAGGAAGGCGAAGGAACGAGAAAATTACGCATTATTCGCATGCCGTGTCAGTTCATCATGATATAGGAGTAATGTCGCAAGAGCAATCGTAAGAGAAGCATTTAATAGTAACGTTACAACGAAACCAGTTACGAACCATATTATGCGCTAAGGTCCCGCATGATATTCCGGCTGCGTAAACGACGTTGCGAGGGGGATGTGTACTTAGACTCTCGTGTACTCATAGATGTAAATCGTGTGGTAAACATACCATATTTGTCAAAGTAGTCCGCAACCTTTCACTGTGACGCCTCTAACAGCTGAAGTGTACAGGCGGTGGTGACGTAGTGGCTTTGGTTTTACGATGCTAAATTCGAGGTCGGGGAATCGAATCCCGGCTGCGGCGGCTGCACTTCGATGGGAGCGAAATGCAAAAAACATCCGAGCACCATGCATCGGGTGCACGTTAAAGAACCCCAGGTAGTGAAAATTAACACGAAGTCCCAGTACGACATGCATGACGCATAATCATGTCGTGGTATTGGCACGTAAAACCCCCAGAATTTAACTGAACAGCTGAAGTGTAGCATTGTATCAGGCCAAAAAAGAAAGCTGCTGAGAAGGTGCACTTGAAAACACCCTTTTATTCCTACAAAGAGAGACGTAACCGCGGGATTTTGCTGTTCCTGGACCATAATTGGATTGTCTTTAGACAATCTAATTGTTTGTTTAGACAATCTAATCAATTTAGTTGGAATCTAAAAACTCACTGACAATCTAAGCTTGTCAGTGAGTTTTTTTTTCTTGCACAGAGTTGAAGGCAACGCCGCGTGCGTCTTTTTTCCTTGTTAAATCAGGAAGTATTCTACAGACAGAGCAACATAATTCTCGGCACGGCAGACTACGCATATTCCTCAAAGAGAACAAAAAGTATGATTGCATATACTGTATGTTCACCTGCAGCATGATAATGAGAACACGCGCAGAAAACCTGCAACGAAGGCACGCCTTCAACACGAGGCATTGAAGAAACACCGAAGATTCCGGATTAAGCCTTTATTTTCGTATCAGCTACAATTACATAAAATAAATAATAAATAAAAAGAACGTCCAACAAAAGACAGCCCAATGCTTCTAAGCTTACTACGCTACGAAGTATGCGTAATAACAAGCACGTACGAGGTAAGAGAAGGAAACCTTTAAACGCAAGAATAGCTGCAGAAACCGAAAATAGAAATAGACCTCAATGCACATCAAAAATTTGGAGGACGCTTAAGCTTCGCCTTTAAGAGTGGACCGCGATAGCACTCAAAGACCCCTGCCTGCTTTTCATGCTTGCCGGCGACTGCAGCTTATGTAACCGTAACGTTTACCGGGAAACGCTGGCCGCGAACGCTATGCACGAAGGCAAGCTTTCTTGTACAAAGGCAGCCTCTTGCGTGGCTTGATCTCTTGTTATTGCCTCGCACTTTCAATACTTCAGTTTGAGAAGAGCTAACATAAAAGATATGCGCTGTCGGTGTTTTTTTTTTTTTTCTCCATTACATTGTGGGATGCCGATCTCAGAATTCCGAGGAGTAACGTTGCATAAAATGAAAGACAATGTATGAGCAACTTTGGTGGTAGAAGAGCGGTTGGGTATGGCGCAGTTCGGAATTTGGTTGAAGATTCTTTTCGCCGAAGCGACGCCGGCGCCAGATTTTCTACGACGCTGCGCCCACAACGCTATCGCGTTATAGGAATGGAAGTTACGGCAGACTGTTTATTGATGCGAAATCAATATCTGCCCCATTGCGCGAAAATCCAGCGGCGTGACCGAAAGATGGTACCAAAGATGGCCGACGCCGCAAAGAGTAAAAACACGTCGTAATGTATGTTCGGACTGACGTCACGTTTCTCAGGGAGGTTCCTGTGAACAAAGTAAATTAATGTCTGAAAAAAAAAAACATTTCGCAAAAGTTCGGTTCGGGCGCGAACCGAACACGCTTCCCCGACGCCATGACGGCTCCGCGGTTCTGGTTGACTAAAGAAAAGGTTTTCCTAATGCGTGCGTCATTGGCTGCACACGTCAGGTCGCACGAGGGCGAGAGCTTGCGCGGAAAGGAACGCGCGAGAAAAAAAAAAAAAGTCAAACTAGAAGTATATTTCAGAAAAAAAATTTCGATAAGAAATATTTAAAAAATTACTTTCACATTCCGACAAGTAAGCAGTCTTAAGTGTCACTGCCGAATTTCTTGAACATAGTCAATGCAAGAAATTTGACATCTATACAAAAGCAAACTCAACACTGCCCCACAGGGGTATTTCACGGCTCTTGGATAACTCCATCGGTCTATATAGCGTTTAAGAAGTTTATTGAAGTGAACAGTCGTTATAAAAAAACCTTATGTGGTGACCTTGGCGTTATGTGGTACGCCAGGAACACGCGGCGGCTGATACAAAAAAGGGGTGGTACGCCGACACCACAGCAGTGCTAGATGCACGGTGCAACTTTTCTTTAGAGCGAGATATCCTTGATCGCGCTACCCACGGTCTTTGGCCATCCATTTGCTAAACTGCCTGCGCTCCGAGCGCGCGTTTTGGAGTTAGATGTATTTCTCCCAGTCCTCGCGCGGTCAGATGGGATCCCGTTATTTTTCACTGTTGATATGGGGGGTGGGGGGGGGGGGGCGCTGTGGCGAGAATCTCCCACACGTCTCGACATCAAAGTAAAATATTACGACGACATTTAGCTAATCATTCGGTTGTATATTGCGATCTCAATGAAGTAAATCAGCAGTCACAGAAAGTAATTGATTATAATTACGTTACTTTCCTGTTACTGTTTCTTTATTTTATTTTTCTAGCGGTAACGAGCTGGTGTAGCATTTTCTAGCCTCGTCTTTTTTTTTTTGTCCTTGGTTCAATTATAGCGAGTTGTTGGTTTTGGATGTCTTAATCGGTAAATTTTTTTTGTTTCCTTTGCAAGGACATCGCTGAAGCACTGAATGCCCGATTATAACGGACCGGTACAGCGCGGCGGTTGGCATTTCCTCGCGACGCCACATCTTTATGGTGTTTGTTATTCACTGAATTTTAGCGTTGTTGCCTGCGTTGGATTTTACAAATTATTCTAAAAGTAACCGCCACCTAGTCCGACATGTCCGCACATTCTTACGCACGAATACTTCTCTGTAGCTTCATTCTTCTTCTCGCGTTCTGCAACCGTTAGAAAACGCTCCTCCGCCATCATTGTTTGCTCAGAGTGAACGTAAACTCTCGGAATTGTATCGCTCACCAGAGCGGTGTGCCGCTATGGTAAGCGATAACCAATATAACCGAGTAGTGTAAGTAGTAATTGACTAGTATGGTATGGTAAAACTAGACTAATTTACTAATAGAAAAAAAAAAGATCTGTTGTCTTTAACGTTCCTTCGGGAAAAGCAATCTACCAATTACAGAATTATTAAAAAATGCTATTGATTACAAGCGATCAATTTCTCGTATGGAGTTACGTGCAAGTGTGATGCCAGGGGACACGGAGGGAAGTAGAACCGAGCTCAGGCAGGTAGTTACAAGGACTATCGCCCCGCAATGCTTGGCGAGGCCAGGAAACAATATTGCGCAAAAGCTGCGAATCACAGCGGGGCAGCGCCTGCATTGTACTAAGGTCAAGGAGCGGTATAGACGCGCCTTTTGCTGGCAAGGGGCCAGACCTTGACCAAGGACAGTGTTTACGCTTAGTGTAGCTTTTCTATCTGTCGCGCGATAAGTTTTCTCCTGTCTGCAGTGGCTGCAGAGGTCACTGCGAGGGCGTAGTATAGTACGAAACGGGGTGCTCGCTTTCCGCATGCTTTCATTCGCTTTTAGTACTTTTGTCTTTCTCTGCTAAACACCGTATTTGTTTAACGATAACGCAATATGGGACGCCGGTAATCTTATTTTACTTTCTTTGTTTCTGTAGGGTGACGTGCGCTCTATAGCGAACAGCCTAAGGGCTGTACTTAAAACGTACACTACTTGTTATGGAAACAAGTGAACGACTTCAGTTGAAATGGCGGTGACATGATGAAATCGCACGCAGGGTTTAAGATAGTTCTAGGCCGCATTAAATAAAGCGTTCGTTACACCAGAGAGGGGAGAACAAAGCTGCATTTTTTTTTTTGCCTGTTGATAAGTGTTCACTGCTTTCTGTAAAATCTTTACAATATCTTTGTGATGTCTTTGTGATAAGGGATTGAATATAACAGCTCATGACGTTATACCTGTGCAATTTAACGTAGTGGGCGGAATAAGTACAATTGCATATACTGTTGAAAGAAATAATGAACTTCGGTACGTTCTTTTTGTTTGTAAGTAAATGAAATAACATAGTTCAGAAGTACGGCTCAAAGCTCTCCACCAAATAAAATAAATGTTAAGCAGGTATTTTATTGCTCGGTAGAACACTGAATGCACTTAAAAACGCAACAGATACTCGTAAGGACAGGCTCTGTCAAAAGTTGTGAAGCCACTCAGCGTTCCGAGGTTTAGGACAGTGAGCACCGTAGTCTATCTTAATCTCTGCAGTTTTGGCGCTACGAAGCTTGCACAGTTATAGACTGCTTGGAGACACGGTCGTTCTTCGAAACGTTTGGCAAATTTTATAAATTTTCGTACATTCGAAAGCGTTAATTTACGACTCTGTACTTTTTCCGACTGTAATACATCTCATAATTGTTATTACTTTGTGGTTATAAACAGCTATGAGTGATGCATTTCAGGACGCTCAGCTCGTTTTGTGTTTTAGAATGCCAGAGATTATTGTGTGAAAACAGCTCTGCGAAACAAAACAACATCAGGCTATACCGTTTCATGGATGTACCAGGGGTGTAGCTTTGCGCACCGATGTCGATTCACTCGTCACTGTTATTGATGCGAAAGCACCAAATACCCACTGAGCGAAAAAGCCGGCTTCTGTAGCAGCGAAACGGCACCTACATTCCCATTGGCTGCAATGGCACGTCACGAACGCGCCTCGACGGAGCAGAACGGGCGAAACGGTGTTGCGTGAGGGGAGAGGGCATCGGCACGACGCCACGTCACCAGCTCGCCTTGATGGAGCAGATACGGTGACGCGACGCCGCGGGGCGAGACGGGTTGTCGCGTGACAGTCGCGTGACGCGCGCATGTGGGTCACGCTACTCTCACTCTCTCTCTTTCTCTCACCCCCACTGGACTTAGCTCATGCGCGCGCCTGCCGGCCTTGGTCGCCGCCGCTACTTCCTCGGTCTCTCGTCGAGGAGGACGTCGGTTATATGCGGCGTTGCAACCGCAGGCTGCTGCTGCTTTCTGGCTCGGACAGCACGTAATGCTATGGTACATTACTCGCAGCGCAAATCTCGAAGGATCGTTCGGCGAAATTAAATTGCACATTAATGCTTTAACATTCACAACTTATCAGAAGTGATTAGGTGTCGTCATATATTTTTCTTTTGTTTTCAGGTTTTTCTGCAGTCGTCGGCGTACTTCACGGAGCGGATCATCATAACAATTACAAGGTATAGTTAACTTCTTATACGTGTTACATTATTCACAGTAAGACTTCGCCCACAGAGAGAATTTCTTATTGGGATGTACAATTTAAAAAGTCAAAAGAAACAAACGCCAAATTTGCGAATTCATTTATACGCAGTGGCGGCCGCGTTATGATGAGGATGACATGCAAATACGTCACGCTAGTGAGAAACCAATATGTATTCGAATCTTTACGCGGTCTCACTTTATAACCTCGGGTTGGGAGGCCTGTCATAACTAGGTCTTAATTTCATGGTGTTTATCTACAGAAAAAAAGACATTAGCGAATGTATCTCGGTGTTCATTTCATTTAAGAGGAAGCTTTCGCTCGGGTGCTCCTATCTAAATACATGTAAAGGAATTCGGTTTTCTCGGCAACCACTGCACCAAATTTGACGAGGTTTGTTGCATTTAAAGGAAAAACTTAAAAGCTAGTGACTGTTTGTTTGCGATTTTCGATTTAGATGGTTAAGTTTTTATTAAAATTGGCAAAAATCGAAAGTCTTCAGATAACGAAACTCTCATGTTTACTACTCTCCAACTCAGGAAGGCAAAATGATGTCACAATTCCGTGAATTGCATTTGATAGTACATCTAAAGCGGACAAAATTGATCTGTTGCACATGAACCTAAAAAAAAATTTAGTAATGTGTATATACAACTTTTGCAGAACCCTTGTACACAACGTAACAAGTTCACGAAAGATATAAATTGACATATCGAATTTGTCCGCTTTGAATGATCTGATGGATGCCGTTTACAGAACCGCGATATATGTTTTTGATGCAGAGCTATTAATCTATAAACTTCGTGCGTCTATTTTTTTCAAACTTTAAATTTTTTGAAAATCTTTCTTATAAAATTCAGGCCCTAAATCAAAATTCCGCTTACAACAGTCACTAGAATTTAACTTTCTCTCTCAAGTGCAACAAATTTCATTAAAATCAGTCCAGGAGTCATTTCAGAAAAGCGTTTTTGCGTTTTACATGTATTTGAATAGGCCGCGTAGGAGTTGGGCCCGAGCTAAAGCTTCCTCTTAAAACAAAATTATGTACTTCGATATGTCTTCCTTTGATCATACCAAATGCGTTCATTAACGGGCGAACAAATAAATAAAGGAAGTTATATTAAAAAAGCCAAGATATTTTGGCCAATTGAATAAAACTATCCCTTTTGTGAAACGGCGGAAGCGTAACATACATGCATGCAAAATACTAGTTGATAATATGCATACTGACTGCATAGCATTTTGCATAGGTGTACTCAAGGCGCACCCATGTTGTACTTTGGGCATCATTACCCGTACGTTTCACAGCAGTTTTTCTGTTACCAAATAGATAACAACAATGACCACAATTATAGTAAAAGGCCATGCGAGAAGATAACATGCCACTGAGCTCAACTTGCACCCTCTCAGACGAACTTTCAAGCGCCTTCTCATTTTTCCACTTTAGGACAGAAAGCAGAACGATCGTACGCTACTACCCCTGCGGTGCATGCGATATCAAAAGTTAAAGCCGACGGACAACAATTCGGTTCTTTTGCAATATTCAAGTCGTTCACAGCCCACCAATTTCATGGCCGCCACCGGCCGCGGTGGCGTATAGTGTGGCTTTGGCGTTGCGCTGCTAAGCCCGAGGACGCCGCATCGAATCCCCGCTGCGGCGGCAGCATTTCGATGGGGGCGAAATGCAAAAAAGCCCGTGTGCCATGCATTAGGTGTACGTTGGAATGACCCAACGTGGTCGAAATTAATCCGGAGTACCCACCACTACGGAGACTCTCACAATCACATCGTGATTTGGCAAGTAAAACCCAAGAATTATTTTTTTTTCAGGGCCACCATTTAATTATTGCAGCAGTGCAGTCTTCAGAGCACTGTACATGTAAGTTCGTTGCCTTTTTTTTTTTGAGGTTGGTTATTCCTCAACTTTTTTCAGGTTGGTTGGTAGCGTGGAAATGTTTGAGGCTAAATGTGAAGAAAACCAGTGTTCTGGATTCTTAATCGAAGTCGAGAGTTTCATCAGTTGGGATCAGTGTCTCCGGCTAGCTGCCAAAGAGCAGGGCTGTTTAGCAGGTTTTTCTCAATTCATTGCGCGTGGATAGCTTCCCATTTAAAATCTTGGAGGATGCTTAAGCTTCGTTTAAAGAGCGGAACGCGATAGCATTCAAAGATCCCTGACTGCTTCTCATGCCTCCAGGCAACTGGAACTTATGTAACCGTAATGTTTACCGGGAAACGTTGGCGACGAACGCTATGTAAGGAGGCGAGCTTTCTGGTAGAAACACGGCCTCTTGCGTGGGGCGATCCCGGAGGTTGTGCAAAATTACGTCATTTTCAGGTTCCTGTTATTGTTTCGCACTTTTTAATATTTAAGGCTGACTATGATTCCCGCGGAAGCATTATAGAGTCTGCCGCAGAAAAAAGTAATCTTATCGTGTTAAATGACAGCTCTCCAACGTTCTTGCGGGGGTTTTCGCTACTCAAGCTGTATATAGATGTTACGCTTTGCTCACAAGACCTTGATGGCGTTGAATGGTCAACGGACATAGAAACGCACGGTAGTGATCATTTTCCGATCCTGGTAAAACATCGCCTCATACGGAGTGAAGGGATCCGGCGCTACTCAAAAATATAGTAATTGGCAAAGTTTTTCGTCACCAATTAAGTAACTCATTGGGCGAAAAATCCGAACTTTCAAAGTTTTGCAAATTATTGTGTGAGTCTTACAAGATCTGCACAAAGCACGTCATTGTTCCAAACGAATACGCTGCAGTCGACGGGGAATATGAGTGTCTAAGAGCAATTAGAAGACACGCACAACGTGCTTACCTCTGCAGTGGAAAACTGGATGACTAGAAGATGGCACAGAAAGTTCGGTCAACTTCGCGCAGACGCTTACAAAAATTAGGTACGAGAAGATGGCGAGAATACTGCGCGTCGTTGTCTCCGTTTACTCTAGTTCCCAGAATATGGTCAGTTGTCCGATATTTTAGTGGTCCAGTTACCCAGAGCCATCCCTTCCGAGCCCTTGCCTTAGCTCGAGGCACTCCGGAAACATCTGTTTCTGACGAATTCTGTCAACTTATATCCAGACCAGGATTTCCGTTTACTTCCCTACAATTTACAAATTAGACAACACTAGCAGAACTGAAGGTTTGTGCGTGCTTTATGTCACAACATCCTCAACTTGACTGTGAGTTTAGTTTAAATGAATTGAAATGTGCTCTTTCGTCATGCCGTACAAAAACAACCGCAGGCCCAGACGGTGTTACGGATGTGATGCTAAAGAATCTAGGTCCAGTAGGAAGAATGGCTCTTTTGGAGATATTTAATGATATCTGGATAAGAGAGACTCTTCCAGATTCATGGAAATTAGGTCGGGTAATTACAGTACTAAAACCAGGAAAGACTTTCATTTGTCTTGACTCCTACCGACCTGTCAGTCTCACAAGCTGTTTTTCCAAACTAATGGAGAAGATGATAGATAGTCGACTGCAATGGTGGTGTGAACACAGAAATGTGTTTTCCACTACATGACCGGTTTTCGACAAAATTACAATGGATGCAGTATTAGACGTTGTCACATGCGTCGAACATGAACGAATTTGTGGAAATGTGACAGTGGCAGTAATCTTAGACATTCAAAGAGCATTCGACACTGTAAGTCACATACACGTCCTTGCTGGTATGTTAGAGCTTGGCCTACACGGTCGAACACTGCGATGGGTATCAAATTTCCTGAAAGACAGAAAACTATTTATGGAAACAATCGAAGGAGATAGTAATTATCACAGCATCACGCAGGGCGTTCCGCAGGGCAGTGTTCTCAGTCCGTTTTTATTCAACTGTGTCATGGCAGCCTTGCCACAAAAACTCCCGTCTGGTCTACAGTATTCTCTGTACGCAGATGACATCTGCATATGGGCCTCTGGATCTCATATACAAGACATTCAAACAACGCTGGAAGAGGGTCTTGATAGTATAGACACCTTTTTAAAAGAAAAAGGCGTGAGTCTTTCATACGCAAAGACAGCCGTACTTCCTTTCACTAGACGACAGCTTAATAATTTCGAACTTACGCTTAATGGGCAAAGTTCGATGTTTGTGAAAGACCATTAATTTCTTGGAGTTATTCTTGACCGCCAGCTGACATAAGCATCACACACCCGCGCAATTGAAAAGCAGACCAATGCAGTAATAAACGTACTTTGGCGACTCGCTGGCACAACGTGGGGGGGGGGGGGGGGGGGATCAGTCTCTTCACTACTTCAACTTCATAACACGCCCATAAAGCAAAAAATTGCTTACTCGGCACCTATTCTCCATGGTTTATCGCAAACTTCTGAGGAACGTCTTCAACGTTTGCTGGCAACCGGGCTGCGAGTGTGTTTTGCGGTTCCGCAGGCTACCTCGAGTTCTTTAGTAATTGCTGAAGCTTGTCACCCATCATTTCCACTCGTACGAACGGTTCAAACATACCGGCATATTTATCGCATCTTAACCCAACACGAGAAGCATCCATTAAACCTCACGCTTACCGAAAGAAACAAAAGCAATATTAATGATGTTGTTTGAGAACATAAAGCATTATTACCAAAATTTGAATTATGCAAAGTGGATGTTAGTTACCCTTTCTGGATGTTAATAGGTCCTAAAATAGAATTATCGGTTGACGGGATTATATCTAAGAGAGACATGTTCATAGCCGAACAACAACTGGCACTCTTCCAAATTTACTCATTATATCCCCAGTACATCCACGTGTTGCAGATGGTTCGTGTCATATAACTTCCTCGACTTGAGCATTCGTCATTCCACATTTAGCGCTAGAGCAAACATTTAAATTATCCCGAGAGACATCTTCCACCGTGGCAGAACTGTTTGCAATCCTGTGGGCTTTGCGTTTCATAACAGCAGAAAAGCATTCGCAGAAATTGTTTATCTTTAGCGATTCGCAAGCCGATCTCACATTTTTACAGAGCAATAAGAAAAATTCTTTGAATACTTTGCTATTGTATGATGCGCTCAAAGCACTTACAAAAGCAAGCGCAATGAACCACGTAATTGCATTTCAGTGGATACCTGGGCACTGCAATATTCCTGGTAATACTGCAGTGGACGCAGCTGCAAATCGGGCGCACAATAACGCAGAGACAACCAATCTTCCCCTCTGCGTAGTGAAGTCCGTCTGATCCTGAGACAGATTTCCTGTCGCCTCAGAAAAACTACCTGGTTTGATCGGCAAACTAAAAACTTGGAATTATAATTTTTAGACTCATGTATAAACTTATCCATGCCGGAAAATCTAAGAGACAATAGAAAATTTGAAACATTGGTACACCGCCTGCGTCTTGGTACTGCATTTACTAGACACTTCTTGTACAGGATAAAACGTGTCTCTAGTCCTCAGTGTTCTTGTGGCCATCCAGACGAAGATGCGCATCATCTTCTCCTCGAGTGCACGAAATACGATCCACAAAGAAGGGTACTGCAAGTAAATGTGTTGATATTAGGCAGAAGCTTACCATTCACTCTAAAAAAAAAATACTTGGCCCATGGCCAACTGTGGGCCTTCAGAAAAGAGCACTTCTTGATCTGAAAACGTTTTTAGAGGACACCAACATTTTGGGAAAATATTAAGTTTCAGATGGATCCTAATACGCTAAATGAGTAACATAAATGTTGTTCGTGGTTCAAAATTGATTTATGTGGTGATCGCAACTTTTACGCAATATGTATAATTCTGTTCTGTACTTGCAGTGTATTGCATGTGTTGTGTGTTCTGGCTGTTCAAAATATCTGACTTTATATATGCGTACGTGTACTGAACTCAAGCACAGAACTTTGCGATTCATGTACAGTTGGACTGTATATTTTTTATTCATCCAGTGTTCTACTGAGTGTCATATTGTGTGTCACTATTCTCCCTTTTTACGCAAATTTGTTTCCTTTGCCAAGTGACAAGGAGAAGCCCGTGCCACTATAAAGGCGCCAACCTCTCCTAATATTCATTTCAATAAAAAAAATGATTTACCATAAAAGACATGTGGTGTCGGTGTTTTGTTTCATGTCATTTGTTTGTGGGCTGTCATTCTCAAAATTTTGAGGGATAAATTTGTCAAGAATGCAAGACAAGGTATGCGCAACTTTAGTGATGAAATGGTGTGGCAATATAGCCCGCATGTCATATAGAAAGGCGTGACATACATATATACCTAAAGATATGCGGCAATTTTCACTCACGGACCAAGCCACCGGCGCCAACGCCTGATTTTCTGCGACGCAGGGCCCTATGTGCTATGGCGTTAAAACTGGAACGCCGGAAGTCTAAACCCTCTACTCCTATATGTAGCAAATTTCTCCTTTATTATGACAATGATGGGTATACCTAGGAATAACGTGTCATGAAGTTCTGAGGCTTAAGTTTCGTTTTCTCCTTAAAGATAACAAATTCTCATGGCGCCCCGGGCCATGAGAATTAGCATCACTGCTAACTAAACAACGTCACTCAGAATCCTTAACTCCCTCTCAGACAAGAACTAACGTTTTCAAATTTTATTTTTCCCCCGAACTACTGGTGAATGGAACACTCTGCCATTGTCATTGCTAAGCAGTACTGATTCTTTTATGGTTTCATTGTTATTTGAGTTCTGAATATGTGTAATTCCATTTTTTTTTCTTTTGTTTTGTACTTTTACCCCTCCTGGTACTGCCCAGGTGGGCGAAAGCAAGATAACTAATTAATTAATTAAGTGGGAAGAAGTGAGGAGAGGTGAAAAGGAGGGGCAGGTGCTAGTGGTGTGTGTGTGTGTGTGTGTGTGCGCGTGCGCGTGCGTGCGTGCGTGCGTGCGTGCGTGCGCGCGTGTAAGCTTAGGATGCGACGCTATCTTAATGGCAATTGCATGGTTCTAACGCGCACGGTGAAATAACGCGCAACTCTTTTCACTTTCCTTTCGGCAGGAGGTTCCTACTGGCGGGCATAGTGTGGACGGTTATGCAGACAGCGGTGCAAATACTTTACAACTTGGCCGTGGAAACAGAAGAGCAGCTTGTGGAGAGAGCTTTCTCAAAATTAGCAGAGTGAGTACCAACGACCAAGGTGCGCCGTGATAAAAAGAAAACAATACTAAATGCATAATCTTTTTTCAGTGTGTGTGAAACCTGAACGGGACGACTGCTTCACGCGCAATAATCCTGAAACAGAGAGAACAAAGCAGCTATATAGACTTTGGTATGAAAGACTACCCATGTAACGGCCTGCTCAATACGGATTGCGTCCAGGTGGAAGACGATGGTGCTGATCACAATTCGGATCCTGGGCCAGCTGGCGATGACCCTTGTGGAGATGGCTGTGGTGCTCAACTACTGCACCCAGTGCGAGATGATCATCATCTACCTGCGTGGGGTGGCGCTGAGGCTGCGAGAGAAGCGCATCACCATCCGCGAGGGAATGCACGTGAGTTGCCGCTCCCTCACTCGTACGAGCACCCGCTTAGAAAGGGAGGTTACGCCCACACAGCAGGCGCGACAGACAATTGCGTTCAGTGCAAAAACTGTCTGCTACCAAACAGCCGCATGGATTATATGAAACCAAACTATCAGAATGCACACTTAAGGCAGGTCCTTAGTGCATATTAACGACCTGAATAAAGGCGAACGCTTGCGTGCAGTCTCAGATCTACAGTGATCACTTGTAGGTTTCGTGACGACGTAGTACAGCTGGCCATCACACTTGTCTAGATAGTGGGAGGTATGATCATATGGTACTCTCCGGAGTGCGCTAGCGCCTTTTACTGCAGGTGTAGGCACCGCTGGTTAGAGTCTGTTTTGTTTCTGAGAATGCGCTGCCAAATGAGCCAGCCCTGCAAAGGTGACGGAACAAGCAGTGAATGATAAGTGTAGATGACAGGCAAGAAGGCGCTGCTTTCGCGTGGCTGCCGAGTCGGTACAAGGGCTCTCTTCTCTTATCTAGCGCAGATAGTTTTCACATAATTTCACGACACATCTTCTCACCATGCTAGTTCCAAAATATGGCGGTCACAATCACGTAAGTGCTTCAAATTATTACGTGTACATTGCTTTGGTTTATGGTGATGACCGCCTTTCACCCGATGATCATTGTTATAGGTTTGTCGCTAGGAGCAAGACGTGTCTGTCGTGCTGTTACGCTTCTTGTTTACGCAGCTAGTATCCCAAGATAGCGGCCACGATGACTTGACTGCAAGCCATCAACAGAGAACATGCATTGACATCATCGTGGCCGCCATCTTTGGGTATGCTAGCACGTCGGGCGCGGCATGTGCTTAGCGACAAATCGATGGCAATGATAATCCGGTGAAAAACGGTCACCGTCAAAAAGCAAGACAATGGACTCTTGTATGGTGCACTGACGTCATCGGGCCCGCCATGTCCCTGTACTAGCATGGCGAGAAGCTGCGTCCGTGACGTCACGGGGAAAACTATCCTATGGTATGAACTGAATATTTCATCATCATCATCATCATCATCATCATCATCATCATAATCATCATCATCATCAGCCTGGTTATGCCCACTGCAGGGCAAAGGCCTCTCCCATACTTCTCCAACTACCCCGGTCATGTGCTAATTGTGGCCATGTTGTCCCTGCAAACTTCTTAATCTCATCCGCCCACCTAACTTTCTGCCGCCCTCTGCTACGCTTTCCTTCCCTTGGAATCCATTCCGTAACTCTTAATGACCATCAGTTATCTTCCCTCCTCATTACGTGTCCTGCCCATGTCCATTTCTTTTTCTTTATTTCAACTAAGATATCATTAACTCGCGTTTGTTCACTCACCCAATCTGCTCTTTTCTTATCCCTTAACGTTACACCTATCATTCTTCTTTCCATAGCTCGTTGCATCGTCCTCAATTTAAGTAGAACCCTTTTCGTAAGCCTCCAGGTTTCTGCCCCGTACCTGAGTACTGGTAAGACACAGCTGTTATAAACTTTTCTCTTGAGGGATAATGGCAACCTGCTGTTCATGATCTGAGAATGCCTGCCAAACGCACCCCAGAACATTCTTATTCTTCTGATTATTTCAGTCTCATGATCTGGATCCGCAGTCACTACCTGTCCTAAGTAGATGTATTCCCTTACCACTTCCAGTGCCTCACTACCTATTGTAAACCGCTGTTCCCTTCCGAGACTGTTAAACATTACTTTAGTTTTCTTCAGATTAATTTTTAGACCCACCCTTCGGCTTTGCCTCTCCAGGTCAGTGAGCATGCGTTGCAGTTTTGAATATTTAATATTTAATATTTAATAAGCTCAAATTATGGAAAACAATAAAATGCAAGACACTCGGGTAGCAGGGGCTGGCTACTTGGTAGGTGAGGCGTGCAGACAGGACACAAGAGAAGTGGACAGCACGAACGCGTTCGTGTTGTCCACTTCTATTGTGTCCTGTCTGCACGCCTCACCTTTTTTGCATAATGAATCCTTAGCAACTAGCTCAGCTTTCTGTCGTTCTACTTGATAGTGTATGCACAGGAACAACAGAAGCAGGTGTGGAGCCAGCGACCTGTGCGGTAGAAAGTAATGACGAACACTTCAGTGTTCTCACGTTCCAGACAAGTGCGATGGGCTATACGCTGTACGTGATCTGAAACGACAGTAGCTACTGCTTTAGACTAACCTCGTTGAGCCCCAGCAATAGGCATATACGTCAAATAACAAAGCCAGTAAGCATGCTACTTCTACTCTGTAGCAAAATGTTTCAATAACCTACTAATGGCGAAGCTTGGTAAAGCATTTGCCCACGGATAACGCTACAGACCACGATACACAAAAGTAGCAATTATTCTGTGTTTGCATCTCTTCTTACATGTATTGGGTTTTGTTGCGCTGTCCGTTGGGAAGATTTCAATAACGGCCAGCAACATATGCTACATTCACCCTATAAATCGCCCGCAGACACGAACCAGCCTGTTACGCGTTATCTGCGGGTATCTGCACAGTTGGGCGTCGTGGCTTGTTCTGCGCATCTACAGCCATGTCACCTCCCCCTCTCTCTCTCCCCCGTATGGACGCCATGCTCCACTAAAGCTGTGCATGGTTGTGGAAGCCTATCCACGGATTATCAAGTGCCCGGGCACGTATTCGCGAAGGAGTTCGAGCAAAATAGTGGTTCGCAAGAAAAAATTGCCAGTCCATCGTAATCTGGCGAAGTTTTAGCAAAAGTGGCAAGCCACAGATGAAGTGTGCTTACGAACGAAACACCTCTGCGAATTCACACAGCACTTCTTACGCTCGATGGATTCCTAATACAGGCGCCGGGCAATCGTACAGTTGCCAGTAGTACAGTAGTATTGGCGAAGAAGCTGGTCAACGACAAACTGTAAAAGCATGAAAACTTTTGGAATTCGGTGCCTGTTCTGCAGAGATAATTGAATTTAACGTGTCTTTTTCATTGCTCGGCTTATGCGTGATTGAAACCACTCATACGACAGCCGCAGCCGGAGTACAATGAGTGATGGGGCACCAGTGACCGGGCGGACTCTGTAAATTCAGAAGGCTTTTCATTCATAAGGACTGCTTGTCATTAGCAAGGCCGGCTTCGATAATAATCAATCCCTTGTCACGACTGATCGGTGTCTGTTCTTGAGTAGCTTTTTAGCGCACAAGTAAAAACTGGATTGAGAGTACGGCCCTAGTGCGTAGTGCGTGGTCAGCTAACCCACACTGATGCTTCTACGACTATACACACTTCCGGTGATACAGAGAGGGGAGGTGTGGATGTATCCTGCGTACCTGTCGTGTTTCTCTGGAACCAACCAATTAAAAAGACAGGGGGGGGGGAGAAAAGGTTTATCGCCAAATTGGGAGAACATTTCAAGAATCTTGCGCACAGTAATTACATTGCCCTATCACTTTGTTGGCGTTTGCAGGAGCTTTTGGCAAGTAACGACTACATCAGCCACCTAAACCGCAATCTTGGAAAAGTCACTGCTCTCTTCATCATCAACTTTTCAATTCATGCGCTTATTGGTACGTCGTATTTGAACTTACGCATTTCGAATTAAGGGTGTCATTTAACTGATGCGACGTTCCTTCTTCCTACAGGTATTTTCTTATTTCTTCTCAACAACGACAAGACACGCGTCGTGCTGGCCTACAGGGCAGCTTACCCGGTCGTGTGGATAATCGCCATGTTTGCTCCCTTGTATCAGGTTAGTGCGTCTTTCTTTCTTTCTTTTGATGCAATGCTACATCCCATTGCACATGTGCACATAGGTAGCCACGTAGGCAGTTAACAAAATCTAGGAACCCATAGGAAAAGATCTTAATCCCGGAAGTTCCGATCGAGAATCCTCGAGAATATATCATGCGCCTGCTGCTACGGAGTGGGCAGATCTGAAACAATATATTCAATGATACTTTTCGCTACATTCTACAATAAAAGCTATGACGAAGTTGAAGAGAGAGTCGCACTTACTTTGTTATATCCATTACTTTGTTATAACGATAGTCCCCCTAACGTCGGACGTTAACCGCCAGGAAAGGAAGGTTTTGTGTGCGCTATTAGTAACCACTGCGACAGCCAGTCATATGAAAAAGCCATTTGCATGCCCCCGAATTACCGCGAATAATTTTTTTCTGCGGCGTCTTCTTGAGCGAGATGATGCAACAGTCCAATGCTCATTAATTTTCGCCGTGATATATATATATATATATATATATATGATCAACCACGATATGATCATGAGGCAAGCCGTAGTGGGGATTAATTTTGACCAACTGGGGTTCTTTAACGTGCCCCCAATACACGGTACACGAGAACTTTTGCACTTCGCCCCCATCGAAATGCGGCCGCCGCGGTCGGTAGTTGAAGTTGCGGCGCAGAGCCGGACGACCACACCAACGACGGCTGCTTATTGCCGTGCTGGATATTTTCGGTTTTTGTGGGCTCATGGGATGTACGCTGCGTGCCGCATCACGTTGCCGCCATCACGGTGACGTTAGCAATGTTATTTTACTTTTTTTTAGGTCCGCAAAAATAAACAGAACTCATTTAGACTATTCACAATTTTTTCTTCTTCTTTCCTTCTCCCCCCTCTCTTTTTTTTTTTTTGCGTACGGCTGACTCGCACTCAATCTAACCAAACTGCTACTAAACCGGGCTCACTTGGAATTCATACTAACCAAAATTCTACTCAGCCGGGCTCATTCGGTCTCACGGGTAATTGCCTGAGTAAGTCTGAGTGAGTCGACTCAAAGGAGTGAGTTTGCGGGCCTATGCTTGTTCCTGATCTCTTTTTTAAGAGAAGAATTGAACCAACTAGAGTTCGTTTTGTTCTCTGGATGCGGCCAGGAACACCTGTATGCCCCTTTCATACGCATTCACTGGTTTTTCTGACGTGTTGACATTAAGCCACGCACAGCCATTCGCTGTGATCATCGTGGACAACTCATCCTGGAAGTTTTCTATGAGCTGATAAAGAGAAATATATACGGCGCACACAGAATATTGAAAGGTAAACACAGCAAGCGAGAATGCACACTGCCGTTTGCGCAAGCTTTTGCAGGTGCATTCTTACTCTCTAACCAGGGCAGCTTTATCTCAACTGTACACTCTTAGAAACAGAAAAGGTAGTAAATAGGTAGTAAGGGGTGTAGTTACTAACTTTACAACCCATTTTCTACCATTTTACTAGTGGTTTACTACTTTCCATAATTCAGACTTGCATGAAGTGCTGCCTTTACTAAGCAGTCAATTGGCCTCACAGACCAGTTAGTAAAATGTAATACAACCATCACCTATGGTCAATTATGCTACGTAGTGGCGGTCTTAAAGCAACGTTTAGATAAACTATAGTTCGCATCATAATGTTCGAACAGTAATGCGCTGCGTTGTGTCGCACATATTGTGCAGACAGTACGTCATACAAATATAGGTTCATAACGTTGTTCATATATCTAAATATATTGGTGCGCACCGGTACAACCGGTGCTGCTAAAGGTTATGGCCATATATGCTCGTAAGGTTGTTCTTAAAAACATGTAGCGTATAGTACCCGATCATTCTATTGTGTGCATGGTGCGTTGTTCCTCTTAGTCGTTTGCTCTTTTCTGTACAAAGCAGTGGATTATACGCAAACTAGTGTTCCTGTCATGAACCTTGCGTGCCAATATTTTATTGTGTTAATATCGCTAAGCTGTACGGCAATACTGCAGATGTAGTGCACATCTGCAGGCTTGGAGTGACGCCTGACACCGGCGAAAGATGCCGAGAGCGAGTGGGGCTATACTAATCGAGGTACAACCAAATTAGGAAGGCCCACAAGACACAAGACAACAAGACACTCCCTCACCAGTACAGGAATTGGCCTCCCTGGTGCAGTATTCGGCCACCCACTCCCACATGGCTCACTCAATTACCCAATTGCCCTCAGTCCCCAGCAGCTGCGGAGCACCTGACTAAGGCGGCGGTCAGACCTGTAGCGCAGCAGACAGCGCTAAGAATCTCTGGATCCGGACAACCCGCCAATGGAAACTGACCCTGTCAACCTTTAACAGCCGAACTCTGTCAAGTGAGGCTAGCTTAGCAGGACTCTTTGAGGAACTATCAGGCATTGTTTCGAATATCGTTAGCCTTAGTGAGATTAGAAGAACTGGTGAGGTTCATACAGTGCTAACGGCCATGTCTTCTGCTATTGAGGTCTACCAGTGGCGCAGTGCGTGTTCCTACCAGGCCGAGCACGTGGCCTCTTGTGATTGAGAACGTTTTAGTGCTGAATAAAACTTGGCACTTGCTCTGCAAGCTCCACCATGGTGGCTGAAGGACGCGTTCGTCACTGAAATCTGCAGCGCGTCTCTCATCGTAATGCGCCATTTTGTCGTTCTAGCTCTTGAATGGTGGCGCGAACTTTCTAGACGTTTAAATGGAACTATGCTTTCTACGTATCAAACGCAATCGCTTCAGATGAGAGCAACAACAACAACAAAAAAAAAAAGGATACAAGGAACTCGCAATGAAAACGAAAACATGTGTTGTTTAATTCGCAGGCCTCCCGCGTGACGGCTGTGGGGTTGAAAATCTCAAAGATCAGCATAGAGTCCAGAGTCTTCGGCTACCAGGACGTGCAAGACTTCGATCTCGATTCTTTCGTTCTCTTCGTCGGGAACATGAAACTCAGGGTGAGTTACACTTTGCATACGCATAGGCGATTTGCGCAACATCTTATAACTACTTGCCCGTTCTTTTCGCCTTCTCTCAGCAGACATCACAGAGGACTAACAGGGGGACTAAATTCGGCTATTCGTATTTCCACTTGTATCTTTCTGCAAAAGGGGACGCACTTTAAGCTTCCGATATTTGTACGCGGCACACATGTTGCTGATTCTATAGGAACTAAACGATAGGTTATTGAAGTAAACTTGCACGTGCTCTCGTTATCCCCCCTCCCCGACACACAGACGCACGTACTTTTTTTTTTCTCATGTAGATAGGACAAAGCCTCAAAGCTTGGAACCGCGGGCCTTATTGGTGTCCTCAGAGCCTATATGCAGGTTTAACGGAGGCCAGCGAGCTGTCACGTCTACAGGATTCAAGCATTCCACCCATTGCGTGCTTTGCAATTAAAAAAAAATGAAAATCGGCCTATTAAACTCCAGTCATGACTTTGAAGGTATTTTGCTATCGAGATCTTATCGAGATGTCGCTGCTTCAGTTAGGTCTATCCGAGAGCCCCCCGACGAAAGTAAGCTTGCCAACCACTGAAGTGGCTCAGACTCAGTTCCGCCTGCTGCGAGACGACGGCGGGGGTTCCAATCCCGGCCGGGTTGGCCGATTGGGGTGGAATGTAAAAAGCGTTCGTGTGTACCGTGCTTTGGGTGAGCGATAAAGTACCCCAGATATTCCAAATTTATTTGTAGCCCCTAACTATACTGCGTGTCTCAAAGCCTGCGTGTAGATTTTGCACGTTAAAATCAATCAATCAATCAATCAATCAATCAATCAATCAATCTTAGTGACGACACCCCAACACTGTTCTCGGGTACTTGCGACTCCGACGACGCTACAAATCAGTAAGAAGCATCTACATTATTCCGCTGGAAGTGCCGTTATCCACTTACATTTATTCAAAATTCGCAGCGATTATACCGCTATCAGCGTATAGTTATCGGATAAAGAGAATTCATGACGTTACTTAACCGCTAGAATTGCATTTTGACGCTACGTAGGTGCATGCGCTAAAGATCGAAACTTTGCTGGTCAGTGCTTGACGCCATTTTCATTAGTAGAAGCTCTGAAACTCTTCAAAGATGCAAGACTTCAACGTGGGCCACAAAGTACAGCGGTGCTTAACGCAGTTTATTTTATTTTTTTTTTCGCATTGCCTAAAAAGGACTCTTCCTTTTCATTTTCTTTCTAATAGGATGAAGAGGTGCGCTAGTTGGTATTTCATTCTCGTAAGAAGCTTAGAGCGCAGTAAAGACGAGAGACCAAGACTCTTACTTCATTCCTCTCTTCTTTACTGCGCTCCAAGTGTCCTACGGGCATCTTTCTTTCTGTTCGAAGACGGGCGACACCGCGGCCATTTTTCGCGCCCTATAAACAGACTTGCCTCGACTATAATTCAGCTCCTTAATCGCACGGGCGTTAGGCCAAAGCAAGTTATGGCAAGGTATTCGGCCAAAGCTCATCTATAGTATAACGACTATGCAAGTATGCGAATAGCCGAAGCGCGTCGTGATGATACGTGTAATGCAGCGGGGCTCCTCTTTCGCGCTTCCCTCTGGAGAGGCTGCGCATTCTGGTGGCACCGCCGGGGCACATGCACAGCTGGCGTCGACGAGGTTCATTTGAAGAGCGGCACGTACCCGCTGGCACACACCAAGTGACACGTGCCCACGCGAACGGCCTATATTTTCAGACAGCGCTATCCCCGAGATTGGCTCATACTTTTGACAGACCAGCTAGATAGCATGAAGAAAACTGGTCTCAGCATACCAAGAATGCTATTCGCGTTGATATTTGGAGAAAGTAATCGCATACGGTCACTTTCGGTGCAAGTGATACCCGCCTGTGCACATGATCTACATAGCTGAAGGGGCGTGTTCAAATGAGGACTGTTGTTACGTAGCCGCTTGCCAGTTGGTGCTTCTGATACCTATAAACAGACCCTCGATCCACACCCAATATACTCTTTCCTTTGTTACTTAATGTTTAATTTTGGGTCATCCCAGCGGTACTAACGCCACCACTGATACATATTTCAAACTGAGATGCTTAGTGCGACCATTCTGCCACTTACGCCACTTGAATCAGCGCCCACATTTAATAAACCCCGCGCAGCAGAGTTACCTTGATGCGTCCTGCAGATGCATACGTTCGCCTTCCCCCCGGCTTTACGGAGTGATCACAGAAACACTTTTTCTCTTCGTACAGGCCAAGATGTTCGGAAGGGCGATATGGCCGTCCACTCTGCTGTTCTTCTTCGGCGGTACGGCGCTGGTCGTTTACCTGCTGGTCATCTGCGACGTACTCACCAACCCAGTCATGGGTTCCTTCCTCTGAGCTCGCGAGGCTGCCAAGCTCTCTTATTTAACACAACGGACGGACGTGCGAATAAACTCACCGGCGCCATCCAGGTCGCGGCTCTGCTGTCCGGCGTATGCTTCGCTGTCGTCCGAGCAATTGTGTGCAGTAGCGTATTTTACGACTCGTGCCGCTCGCAACCGATATGCTTATGCCCATCAAGAAAGTCAAGAACAAGCGTGTACCGCACAAGTACGCATGATGCCTGGTTAGCTTGGCTGTAAAAAGATAGAAAAGCCACGAAAATTACGCTTTGTGTTTCACTCATTTAGCTCGAAATATGACGGGAATTTTTTTTTTTTCGCATGAGCAGGCGCAGTAGCGTCCTAGCTTAGCGGCTGCACAGAAACAAAGACGTATATGCGCTAATGAGCAGACGAAGCTCTTAACAGCCAGCAAAATGACCCTGAGTATAATTGTGAAACGTGGTGCAACCAGTACCAATATTTGCAGATAGAGGGAAAGTGACCAGGTTTTGGTTGCTCCAATATAATGTAATTTTCTGACCATGAGATCGAAACGTCTTCTGCGCAACTCCTTAAAGGGCCCCCTCGCCAGGTTTCGGCATTGCAAACAGATAAGCGCGGGGAGCAGACGCCGCGGTGACGATCACTTCTGCAGAGTATCACACCGATGTATACGCTGCGATGCATACAGCTGGAAATTCAAGCAAAAGTTTGCGCGCCGTATGGTCTCATATTCAAGGCGCTTTTGCGTCACGTCCATTGCTCATGCAGAGCGCGAATAGCCAGCAGCAGCGCGAACAGCTCGTGGATTCCTCGTGGAACGCAGACCACGCTAAGCTGCGCAGGCAAGTGTGCCGCGCAGAAAGAAGGGAGACGAAAGAAAAGAAACGGGGATCGTGACGCAAGAGGGGGAGGTGGGTCCCGCTGTGGGGGAAAACAGGAGAGTAATGTCGCTGGCTGCTGCTCGAGGCAATGGGAGAGAGACAGCCTCTGCTGCGGGGAGGATAGCTGGCGTCCTCGCACAACGTATTTCACTTGCTTTTGTCCGGACCTTCTACCGAACCATTTTTAAACATTCTTGCGCTAGAACGCTCCCTGGACGGCGCCTTTACTGCTTCGTGCGCAACCAAGTTTCCGACAGGACCTGGTGAAAAACCCTTTAGGAACAATTCTCAACAGTTGCGCGCGGTACTGAGCCCCTTTTCGAACGCACTGCTGAGCTTGGTATTGCTCTATCAATATCTATGTTTCCTGTACCTGATGGCAAGTTGATGCTAGAAGGCGCTGCCAAAAGATCTCACAGCGCGTAGGCGCCTGATCTCATGTTTTCGGTATCTTTTCTCCATCCTTGTGTATTCTACTGCATGCTATATTTAATCTTTGTTGTTTTGTTGAGAGATTGAAATAGGCCTTGCTCTGTTTGACTTTTTTTTTTTGCCCTATGTTTGAACGGAAGCCTTATTTGTTGCACTGTACTCTCCTGCTTGGATTTACAATACCGAATAAATCAAAAGTTATTGGGGTAAAGTTTGCAAAAAACGAGGGCCGCATGTGTGTTGGTCTCCGCTGCGTCGCCCGGGCAGACGGAACGTTAAGTTGCGTGCATCCTCCACGCATCAAGCCGGACAAAGCTTCAGTATTTCTGACCACTTTCTATCACGAAATGTATACCGTTAGCATTGCTAAACAAGTGCGCGACGTCAAATGTTGCAAACGTGGAGTTCCGCATTCGCGGCAGCGGAAAAATGTGCGATTCATTATTTTTTTAATGCGCGAGTAGGGTATATATGACTTATAATAAAGAACATGACATCATATGGGCCTTTGCGATACCCTTGTATCTTCCTCCGACAAAATTTGCTTCGCTTCACCTTGACATCAGTGGAAAGTGAACGCACTTTCGGGGAGTTTCCTAAAGCCGTTGCTTGTTTGCATTTATTCTTTCATACAGTATCGTCCCTAACGAATACGGTTGATCGTGTTTCTTCACAATAGCACTCTCAAGCAGATTGCGCCCACTCATTTTATAGTTTTGCGAATGATTTTAGCGACTATATTCTATGCAAAGTTTTCAATTGAGCTTTCCTATTCTGTATTTTTTACCTCCCCTTTACTATATTGTAAATATTCTGAGGGTAATTCACTAAATAAATTGGCAGATTTAATGCGAATCCTACACATGTGGAACTGAAGCCAGCCAGCGTCCAAATTACTCTGCAAGTGTGGCTATCGAAGAAGCTTGTAATCCGGTTTCGGCATCACACATGATGTTCTGAAGTCGTACATTGACACCGAATCCGAAACTTTAGAAAAGGTGATATTTTGCCGTAGTTCTGGTGGCATCCTTAATATAGAAATGGACCTGTAATTTAGAAGGTTTATTCACCAAACCTTCCTGGGCTCATTCATCTGATTTCTTTACTTGTACGCCCCTTAATTCCACTCCATGAAGCATTCCACGTCAACGCAACATAAAACATAACGCTCTCATATCAAGTGCGCATTAAAGAACGTTTTGAGCCCTTTGAATATGCCTTGATTATATAATGAAGCAATATGATGAGAGGGATGCATGTGGCAAATATAGTGGAAAAAGTCAAAGGAACTATCAATTCCGCGTGATCGCGTATATTGCTTTCAGAATGGCCTAAGAAAATGTCCGACGCAGCTGTATACGTGCTTTCATTTCGCGATATAATTGAGGCAAAGAATTTCAGACCAATATCGCCGCACCGACTGGCAGTGGGCCAGTGCTGTCAGCGCCTTTGTAGAGGGAGGGGCAGTATGGGAACGCTGGTATGATGAGCGGCATCGGAACCAGCTGTGGAGGACGACGAAGGCGCGAGCAGTAACACGAGCGCGTTCGCGCGGTTACGCCGACTCCGACGCTCAACCCAGGAACGGGGGCGTTGGAGCTGGGCTCAAAAAATCCGTGGCGATTCCTGGCTCCCTCCCACTGGCATACAGAAGTTTACCCCGGCCCAAACAGTGCGGAACGTGCCGCGCATCCACTTATTCAGGCTGCTCCAGCTGGACTGGAATTTCATCTAGACAATGATAATCGTCAACCGTATTTTTTTTCCTCGTCCACAGTACTTCATAGTGACTCAATACGTGCGCTCCAAACGGCCGCAGTCCGTTGGCCACCGATAGCTTTGGACGGGACGAAGCGTACTGCTGGCGCGAGAGTGGCGCATGCCAGCATCGGCGCTAGTTGGAACTCGCTCTACACCGTGGTCCTTTATTGTTAAAAAGATCCCTCCGCTTCGCTCGTCCCGGGCAGCAATGACGTCTTCGGCAACGCCCGACGGGGCAGCGGCCGCGGGCGGCACCAGTCCTGCGGCACCGGACGCCGCGGCGAGTCGCGACATCGGGCCTCGGCGGCAGCCTTCCTCCGCCTGGCCGCCGCGCACAACCCGCAAGCGTTGCGTCACTCCTGCCGCCTGGGAGTCGAGTTCGACGACACTGCAGCTGCCGAGACCAAGCGGCCGCCGGATGATGCCTCTGCGAGCCGGTGGCCGGTCCGTTAGGGCGCCCCCTCGGCCGCGCTCAGGTCGCCCGGCTGGTGCGAGCGAGACGCCGGCTTCCGCGCGCGGTGCTTCCTGGCCGGGCGGTGAGCTTGCCAGGTCTCGTCCAGCGCGCACCAGCACGGCGGCCTTGGCGGCAAGCACACGAGGCGCGCGTCACGCGCCGACCGACAAACCGAAGCAGTGCGCGCCCGCGGGTTCGCCGCCTGTCGCCTCATCCCTTATATAATGTTGACGCAATCGTTTTGATACCGTTCATTAGAGCATCGCAGGCACGCGGGAGGCGTTGGCGTTAAAGCACGGATGCGCAGCTCTCCGAGCACGAGTCGCCGTCATTGCGGACGTGTGCTACGATATGCGGAGTTACCACCTGGCGAGGTCGACAGATTTGCAATTGTCGGCACATGGCACGCATATCTTAGCTCCAAGCATTCGTTGCGTGTATAATAACGTGACGCATTGATTGGTAATTATCGCAGCCTTATCACCTGTAACGGTGTATCAACAATGCCGTATGTCGTTTCCATATCGGTCCGTCGGAAGTCGTCACTAGAGAACATCGGGCATTCGACAAGCTAATGAGGACAAGTATGAACACACTTTGGAGTATTTTCGCGTTCTTCGATGGCTGTGGCGGCATGTATTTCCCACAGCGCTGAACGAAACTACTGAGATGTGGTACAGTTACGAAAAGAGAGAATATTGCTGGAGGTAAGTTAACGACCCTGCCTTTTGTTTGATATTTTTGATGCTGGCCATGACCCATGCACCCAAAACACTTTCTGGTGTTGTTCATTGCCTGTTCATTCCTTACGTTGTGTACGCCTTATTACCCGCTGATTGGTGATAAATTTAGTACATTTCTTTGTCTTCCTCTTGTGAAAGGATATTAACCCAGCGAGGAATGTAGTACAGAGCTTTCTGAACAAGTCTTGAGTACAGCAATCAGCTGCGTTGCATTGTCAGGTTGTCGTTTCAGCGACGATGAACATTCCAAGTAAATGTAAGAGAAATGAGCTCGCTTTAAAAAGAAGTTCGGCACAGTGTATCCACCGACGTTGAACAGTGAATGAACACGCTTATGACCCACAATTTAAGTATTTCACACAGATACGAAACTATAAGAGTCTACTCTACGCCCGCTTTCTGCTTGTAACGAGAACAGCCCTGCGGCTTAAACACGAAATATATGCAATATTCCCCATTTGGTTGAAGGTAGTAGTCAGCAAGGTGTCAGAAAAATGCCAACAGCACGCGTGCTAAAGTAGTGACATATCTGGTCTAGATTATGCAAGACGCAAATATGCGTAATTGTACGTGATAAGTCACACTGCAGCATGCATATTTCACCCTACGCGCGTTAGAGCCGCCATTATTGTTCACGCAAGGGTTTGAGCATGCACTTTGAGACGTCGTGCTTATGTGAGTTGCGATATAAACCTTGAAGGTTCAGGAATGAAGACCGCGTTCTAACCCCCAAAAGCCCTAACACCATTCCATATTAACAAAGATTAGAACAACTCGATCATCTTAATTTTTGGCCATGTAGAGTACATTCGTACTAAACAACAGCAAAATGTTATTTGAAATAAGAATTACGGTATAAACTATTTAATTACGAATTCCCTTTCTACTAACTGAAACTTCGTGTCATCGTATCAGAACGCTAATATGGAATTTGCGTTAGGCCTTTATTTGACGCTTTTCCATTTTTTTTTTTTTACATACGCCTTGCTGCAAGTCCACCTATTCTTTTTTTTTTTATGCAAGGGGAGTTATTAGTAATTTCTGCATGATAGATGACATATTCTGTGTTGCGAATCGCATCATTCGTTACATAAGCTGTATTGTGAAACAGGTAACACAGCCTAAACTTTGACGCCTCTACTCCTACAGACACTAAGGTAAGACCGGATCACCCCATTTTCTTTACTCATGTACGTGGCTTTCGGCCTCTCCTCACAACGATCGAGATCAAAGTACTGTCAATTTTCACGAGAAGTGATGGCAAGAATATGATTAAACCACTTCAACACAGTTCCGCATTCATCCGAATTTATATTCGGCATTAATATATGACGTGATCGCTTCCGGGTTAAGTTTCAAGTGGAATGAAGACCGTGTGCATTACACTAAACGAGGGCTCTTAGGTGGATATAAAGCCCACCAAGGAAAACAGCTGTTCCTCCGACGAAGGCAAGCCCTCTTGTAGAAACGTTCATTCCGGCCAGTGACCTCCCTTTTTTCGACCACTATTAATAATTTCAAGTGTGTATCTTCCTGTAGCCCTTTTGCCTTGCATTTCAATATTAATCGATTATTTATATGTCGCAGATTCGTCCTTTCTCTATTTAAGGGGCGAATACCACGTCTCTCAACGCGCTGAAGTGGGACTGTATTTTGCAACGATTAATTAAACCCGATAACACGATAACACGCCCTCATGGTTGCCGGCCGGCGACCGTGAGATCGTGATCAGTACAGTAGAATGCTCTAGCAGAGGTCAGCAACGTTCTTTTGCAGCGGTCTAGGCAACAGAAAATCAGCCGTTGATCGGTCGGTCAGCAATCCGCAGTGAATGGGGCGGGGTGTATAAAGAACAGCGTTGACGCAAACACTCACCACAGGCGACGTATTGCTACAGAAATCTCAACCCACGAGGTTAAGTCTGTTTGATAAAGTGGGGAGGGGAGAGGAACCGCTTCGATGACTAATCGCCAGTTGCCTACCCCTGCTTTAGCATAACGTTAATACGCCCTGTATACAGATATATTCTGACCACCCATGCCAGGCAATATACTGCCCACGCATCTGTTGTGCCGCGCTATTCGTGCGCGGTGATAGCCAAGCAAGGGCGGTAGCGATAATAGTAAAAAAAAAAAAAAGGCGGTGACAGAGCAAGGAAAAAAAAAAAAAAAAGCAGCAATCGACCGGAGCCATACCTCGGGTCGAGAAAGTTTCGCTGGCGCGTGTCTCGACCGGGCAGCGCTGGCACGAACGAAACGCGCCGCAGCACATGAGCTGTTGTCCTCGCCACAGCGAGGCGCGTCACCGTGCCGACGACGGACACGCTCGTCCGTCAGTACCCGCCGCACCACCACCCGCCTGCCGCACCTGCTGTCAGCTGCGAGACCCCTCGTACCAGACGCGCCACGTTTTCACCCCCCTCCCCGTGTGAAATGTGGCGACTTTCATCGCGACGGGTGTGGGAGAGCGCAGGAAATCACACGCCATCTCTTCACGGATAATGCTATTTATTTTCCCCCCGCCAGATAACGCTAATGCTAACAATAGCAATAATTTAGGAAACGCGGGAAAAATGCAAAGCGGCATGTTTGTTGTAAACATGTATAAAAAGCAGCTGAGATGCGTTCGTTACTCGCAGATTTTACCTCTAGCAATGCCTTTCATAGTAGGCGTACGAGTCGCCATTTGACCGCTTCTTGAAATTGCGACTGCCGCGATTGGAAGGACACTACAGTCGACGCTACAAAGCGGCTTCTTAACAATTTACTAATGACAAGATAGTGTGCGTTTTTTGTATAAACATTTGAACAATGACGAGCAAGGAATTAAAAAAAGGACATTCGGTGTCTCTACATTCGCATTTCCTTAGCAGAGGTATCCAGTATCAGGTATCAGTATCGCATAAATAGCTCACAGAATTTGGAAAATGCTTAAGAAAATTGCTTTGCTAGCTGTGCTATAAGAGTACATGGCAGCCAAGCTAGAGCTGAAGTCGCGGATGGAAGAAAGAGGTTAATTCGTTTTGTTTCACGAGATGGACATTTCTTTCCATGGGACAAAGAACAAGCATTTTCAGACGATCGAGATCTTTAGCGGGACGCATCTCAGGCAACTATTGAGAACCGGCCGTTATATTAGCCACGGCATCCGGGTCTGCGGAAAATAACGAAAACGTGCTTTCTGACCGCGACATATTGCTTTACCTACCCCCCGGTTAGAAGTCTAGGTATCCAATGCGACCGAATGGCAGGGACTTTGTTCAGTAAAGTATTGCTTCGGAGGTATGTTGCCTCCTTCGGCTTAACAAGGTGTAAAAGCGTGCGCCTGAACCGCTTATACAAAGTCAGTCACTTTGGAGGGCTTTCGGCTCTTTGGATGACACTTTATAAAGCTGCATCACTTTTCTATTTCATTAAAAATTGAGCAGGGGTGTGCACATCAGTTCTTTCCATGCACTTTCCTTAGCTGCATCTGCGCACTGAAATAAATACATATATTTATGATCGCTCTGCTATCCATATTTAAAGGTTCGCAACAGCTGCAACTTGGGAAGAAATCGACACACGCCCAGGGTCGGTGCCAGGGAGTGGGCGGCATGGCATGAGAGAGGCCCTTCACAGGATCTGTTACCACGAACTCTGTATACAGGGTGTCCTTTTTTTTAGCTGCACCAAATTTTTAAAATGAGAAAAATATAAATCACGGTAACGTTATGTTTACCGTTCGACTGTACGGATTGGCAGCCTCTAGATATGGAGCAATTACCGCAATTTCGTGCGTAATTAGCTAAGTTACGGTAATTAATTTCCAATCGTCAACAATAGATGGCTACGGTAAATGAGGCCCGTCCTCGACTCTACCTATCCCAACGATCAAATTTTGAACAGCGTTGTTCATGTGCGAGCTACGCGAACAAATTGCTCCCATCGGAAGGCTTCTTGAAACCGAAACTGGCCGTCAGAAGAGCGCCTGTGTCGTCCGCCGGAGGTTCTTTAACGACCAAAATTTCGACCACCTGGGGTTCTTTAACGTACGCCTAAATCTAAGTACACGGGTGTTCTCGCAATTCACCCCATCGAAGTGCGGCCGCCGTGGCCGGGATTCGATCCCGCGACCTCGTGCTCAGCAGCCCAATACCATATATCCACTGAGCAACACAGCCAAATATCAGCGTTTACATTAAACTCACATTGGGATCAGCTTAACGCAAAAGAGTGACGCTACCAGGATCCTATAGCTAAATAACCATGAAAGAGAGTCCTGCGCGGTCCATCGTACTATGCACATTCGTCTACAGTAAACCTCGAGCCAAAAGCCGGAGCTTCAGTTGAAACAAAGGATGATCAAATACGTGACCTGTGAGCATTTACTAAAACACTGAATTGCTGACATCCGCTGATAGCATGCCGTTTGTTCCTGAGAAAAACAAGAACTGCCGTTGCCCTTTCTTGTCTTATCGTCCTGGTGATAAACGTGTCGGGAAATTCTGATCACTCTACATCGCGATGCACCACGATTCGTCGCCTTTTAGGAACTCTTCATTGATAATGCTAACAATATCAATAATTTAGGAAACACGGGAAACATGCAAAGTGCCATGTTTGTTTGAAACGTGTTTAAAAGCGGCTGAGATGCGTTCGTTACCCACACATTTTACCCATGATAGAACTTCGCGAACAGCATCCGCACTTTAATGGGGAGGCTATCTGGGTGCCTGAATCCGTGTTAGAGAGCGCGTGCCTCTCTGCGCTTTCACTGCATGCCACTCTCTGCATCTCTGTGTTCTTGTCAGCCAAGCTTCCTGCAACCCAGGCTAACGCAAATGCTGTGATCGCATGTAGCCGATCAGGCACTTGTCGTCAGCAAAGTGCTTCAGTTCTCCAAAAGTCGAAAAAAAAAAACAACCTTCAAGGTAAAAAATGTTTGCACAGTGGTTGCTCCCATGGCTAACGCCCTCGCCCTGAAGGGTGAGGGTGTTAGCCTTGAAGGAGACAAGTTAAATTTTATAGCTTGGCGAACTTTTGTGACAAGTAAACATGATGATAGCTGCATCAGACCCGACACATAAATTGCGTAAATAAACTGTATTAGCTATTTATGTCAAATATCGTGTCAGGTATTGAGGTGAGCGCGAGGTAAGGAGTCTTATTACGCAGTTTTCGACTATAGATTTTTTTCATAGCAGGTGTAGTTCAAATCTCGCTGTCGTGTAAAAGACTTTTTTTTACAGCCTTAAAGGTAAGAGTTAATTAACTTATGGGGTTTTACGTGCCAAAACCACTTTCTGATTATGAGGCACGCCGTAGTGGAGGACTCCGGAAATTTCGACCACCTGGGTTTCTTTAACGTGCACCTAAATCTAAGTACACGGGTGTTTTCGCATTTCGCCCCCATCGAAATGCGGCCGCCGTGGCCGGGATTCTATCCCGCCACCTCGTGCTCAGCAGCCCAACACCATAGCCACTGAGCAACCACGGCGGGTTAAAAGTAAGAGTGTTAGCCTTGGTATAAAGCAACACCCTTAAGAGTGGAAAATGTTTTGTTGTTTCGTCCCTTTAAGCAAGTTGTCTGTCAAAGTTTCGCACTGATGTAAAGAAGTCTTGCAACTCGAGGTAGCGAGAAGCATTGGCATTACAAAAAAGTGAGCTTTTTGATAGATCGGGATTTGTGTGAAATTCAAAACTTTTAACATTTACTCCTAAGGTTTAAGGCGTAGCTCTTATGTGTATTGGAAATTCACAAGGTCAACAAATGCTAAAGCACCTAATTCTTTCAACTTCTCATAAGCGCAGCTTGCACCTGGCACAATATCTGTCTGTCGTCCCAGTTCCTCTAAATTACTGATATGACCTTTGAGTAGAGCGATAAACTGGGCTAGTTGGCGTTCTTTTATCTTGTAAAGCGCCGAGTACTACTGGCAACACCGGAGGGACGCACCAGACAGGGAAGATAAATTGCATGGCTGTTATTGTGGTTACTGAAGTAAAGAGCGCTGTTCAAGGTTAGAGACAAGAGCTAGTTCGCCATCACTAAACATGCGTCCACTGCTCCAAACTACTGTGAAAAACTTGTCGGCCAGGAGAGATGGGCTTTACACGCACAGGCATGCTTATTTCGTTTACCATAATGAGGCGAACAAATTGCGTTATTTTTTTATTGGCATTATACGCAACTTTGACACGTGCCTACATCACCGATAGCTGCTGTGTTGTCATTTTCCTTTTTTTTTCACTGTGAACAGCGGTTATTAGTATAGGAAGTGGGCCAGTCGTGCCGTGTGTTCGCGTTTTGGTTCGGGTACGATGCAAATAAAAAAAAAATTGGAGGACGCTTAAGCTTCGCCTTCAAGAGTGGAACGCGACAGCGTTCCCGTCGACCCGCCAAGGGGTGTAAGACAATGGGCTACGGCGCAGCAACTACGCGCCCCGCATCGGACGCGGTGAGCGTCGAGCAACGCAGCGTTCGGCGCGACAACGAAATGTGCGCCTGAGCAAGCGACGCACGCCTGAGCCTTAGAAACAGCTCGTTTCTAAGGCAACACCGCGTTCACTAGAGGCGCTTTTGTACCGCTTTGAAGCATCGAACTCGTGGCTCAGTGGTAACGTCTCCGTCTCACACTCCGGAGACCCTGGTTCGATTCCCACCCAGCCAATCTTGCAAGTTGTTTTTTATTCATGAAGTGCCTGCTGGGATTTATCGCTCACGGCCAACGCCGCCGACGCCGGCACCGACGACACCGGCTTTTCTGCGACGCGAGCTCCTTAACGCTGTCGCGTTAAAAAAAATCAGTGCCATTCCACTTTGTGAAAGTGGATGACCAGCGAAGCTGTGTATGTGGGCCCCTTAATGGCGAACTGTTGATTGCCGTGCGTCAAACACCGTATGCTCATAAATGGAAGTCCAAGTCGCGACCAGTCGCTCCTCCACGATGTTGAGTATCGGATGATGAGGCACCGGGGGTTACACACCCATGTATTGCTGCAAAACGCGGCACGACACCTTTTGCCAACGAATTCGGGCACGCAGAATAGACGCGCACCTCACGGCACTCCGAGGGTGCACACTGCTTCACCGTAGCCAAGGCGATCCTGCGTTGGTCAACTTCCCGCAGTGCAGTAATGGTTGTGAGGTCAGTAAAAAAAACCACAAGCGGTCACACACAACAGAGGCCACACAAAATGGTTTCCCCACAAACTCCCTCTGAAACCTGGCCGTTGCTCCGGTGAAACGGTTCACGATTGTGCGACATGGACGGTTCGCATTTCTTTCCGCCTCGCGGTACTGGCGGGCAGCACGCTTACGGAAGAGCGGAAGGAGATACGAAACCGCTTGGAACGCCGATAGAGAGAGAGAGCGGTGCGAATGTAGACATGGGCGACGCGGGTCAAAGTGTAGTATCTGTTCTTCTAAGCTTGATATCTGATACGGGTTGTATTTGGATCTAAGATATTAAACTTACTTTTGCAAGTTGGCGGAGTGCTTAAAGCCTGCTTCACCTCCGTCGCGCGTCGGCCCCGTATTGCACTATCTTCGGAATCGGCCCACGTATGGGGAGTAATTATCGATCTACACGACTCGATAGACGCACGCAATTTTTTTCAGATCCTAGCCATATACAGCTTCGCTGTAAAAATTGTTACAGAAACCATCGAGTATGATTGACAACGTAAGCGAATAGCCCCTTATGTGAACGGCAGAAATCAAACAGACACACTAGCAATATTTACGAAGTATACTGCTGACGTCGATGATGCTGTTTGATGATGGCGGCACAAATTATCGCCGACATGTTTTGGTTGATGGCATGACAGTGTGGTGACGCCGACGACGACGGTGTCAACGCGACGGAATGACAACGATTGAGGTGACGGCGCGACGATGTTGGTAGCGTGACCAAGACGGCACGGCAACAAGCGACGGCGTCGTGAGGACTATACAGAATGATGACTCTCTGACAACATTGGCATGACAACGGCTACGCATCTGCGCTTTCTTCTCCGCTCGTCTATTCTACCCCAGGGGCCAGATAAACGCCTCCGAGCGACCATTGGCATTATGATCACGCCCAGCCCACACACGTGGAAGTCGGTCTAAGCGTATACATATGGCGAGCCGGCCACACGAAACGGTGCATTTCCACAAGGAACGCGCAGCGGTCTTCGACGACGAACGCGACCCGCAACCGTCAGCCCAAGCGGTGGAGAAACTTGACGCCGTGCCTCCACCGACTATGGCATCGATACCTTCAGACGATACATACAAAGCTCTCGCACGTCAGCACTCGCGTCTCAGAGTTCGACGACGAACGCGTCGCTTAACTAGGTTACGAAGCTCGGTCGTGCGAGCGCACGCACCCCACATCAGGCCGCCGACCACGAAAACCGGTGAAAGATCGAAAGAAAGCTATCGCTTTGAAAGGTGTCCCACCTGGAATCGAACCAAAGATTGCGAGTTCTGAAGAAGGTTTAGCTACTACGTCAAGGCTTCTTTGCATCGCTTGCATCATGCGCCGCTGTAACGTCGCCGGGTTTTCGTCGGGCTCCTGTAGTGCACCGTATATGCACACCGCGCGGTTCTGCTCAACGTTGACCGAGACGCGGCGCCTGCGAGGTTGTTGCTTGCTTTGCTCCACTGGCGTTCGCACTGGGCTGCAGATTGTCCCTGCGAAATTTGTTGGTTCCTGGAGCAAACGCGCAAACAATAACTTTATGCAGATAACCACGCATAGCGGTAATTGGTGAGAACGAAGCCTTCATGAGGCAGCAAGGCTCGCACAGCCAGTCAGAGTAAGTAAGCAAGGCTCGCAGAGTAAGTGGAAGCTTTATTCAGCAATAAAACTTGTTGAATCACAGGACACGGCGGGCTCGAACTTGTATAAAAACGCGTGCACAGCGCGCGGTACGATGAGAGACGCGCAGCTAATTTCGGCGACGAAGGCGTGCCGTAAATTCTAAGTTTAGCGTCAGCTAGAAGAAGCATGCGTTCGTGCGTGCGTGCGTGTATGTATGTATGTATGTATTCAACCTAGGCACGTGTCAAGGTTGCCTGTAACGTCACATAAACGGCTAGAAGCTGACACAGAACATCAAAGTGGGGGCATTAGCCAAAAAAGAGCAGTGTTGATAAGCTCAGGGTGACGGTTACGTTCGCGGAGAGTTCGCTAACCGCGAGTATCTTGCATCTGAATAGATGGCGCATGTATGGCTTTGTACGTGTCTACTGCTGCGTCCAAGCTGCATCTTCAGATTGCGGTGGAGCTTTCAGCATTGCCCAGCCGTTTGCAGGAGTTCCGGTGGCACTGGAGCCCTCTCAATATTTTCGAGTAGTGACAGAGGATTCTTCTCAAGATCACGTGAGATTCTATAACCGGACAGTCGGGTATAACCGGGCAATCCCAGTACTGAAGTTAAGAAAATGAGAGAGTCGCTAGAGCCTAGCGATTGTTTTTTTGTTCCCCCTTCGGGCTACTTAGTGAGCCACTTAGAATGAAAATAAAATACAACAACATTCATTCAGCTTTCTTTCGCTCTTTCTAGACTGCACCGTGGCTCTTGATCACCAAGTGCCTCGATCTTTCCTCGCTGATGACGGTGCCCATCGATGTTTACCGCGTCCCCTTAGTGTGAGGTGCTCATTTCAATTGCTCTATTTTAAGAAGGCGAAAACGTTGCATGATTATCACGCTCTGCGTTTCTATTGTCACGTGGTGGTGACGTTGAAAAACACAGTAGCAAATACTGTGAAAGACAAAACTAACTTTTATTGGGCGAACGGTGCCCACAAAAACAGGCTACACTTATAGCACAACGATAGCGGCGAACACGGTAGGCGATCGTCGAAAATCTGATCAGTGGGTCAAGTGCGTCGGCTTTTATACAGCAGTCATCGAATGTTCCAGACTAATCGTTGGGACCCACATGCCTTCCACAAAGTTCTACAACATTCGAGTCACGCGATGAAATCAGATCACACAAGGTTCGGCAACAACAGACAGCGGATAGAAGCGGAGATAACTTTCCAGAAACTTCAGATACATCCAGACGCGTCCCGCGCTGTGCGATAACATTTTTTAGGCGGCGAAACGTGGTCGCCCGTTAAATATAAATACACGTGTCAATACCCCCCCTCTTAAAAAGCATCGACCCGATGCTGCAAACAAACGAAAGTAATAAAAGAAAAGCACTCCTAGCAAAGAAAACAACAAAATAAGGAAGTTCGTCAGCGTCCGTAAAAGGGTTTAAGACGCACCACGTGGACCACTACAGATCGTGCGCGGCGTTGCCGTGAATGCGAAATGCCGTCTGGCACGACCTCATAGTCCAGTGCGCCAATACGTCGGATGACCTTGTAGGGTCCGAAATATCGTCGCAGTAGTATTTCACTGAGTCCTCGTCGGCGTATCGGGGTCCACACTCAAACACGGTCGCCGGGCTGGTACTCGACGAAGCATCGTCGGAGGTTGTAGTGACGCCTGTCGGTCCTCTGCTGGTTCTTGATCCGCAGGCGGGCGAGCTGTCGGGCTTCTTCGGCGCGCTGGAGGTAGGTAGCGACGTCAAGGTTCTCCTCGTCAAGGACGTGCGGCAGCATGGCGTCGAGCGTCGTCGTCGGGTTCCTGCCGTAGACCAGCTTGAACGGCGTGATCTGTGTAGTTTCTTGCACCGCCGTGTTGTAAGCGAATGTTACGTACGGCAGGACGGCATCCCAGGTCTTGTGTTCGACGTCGACGCACATCGCTAGCATGTCGGCGAGGGTCTTATTCAGCCGCTCCGTAAGACCATTCGTCTGCGGGTGGTAGGCCGTTGTCCTCCTGTGCCTTGTCTGACTGTATTTCAGAATGGCTTGGGTAAGCTCCGCTGTAAAGGCCGTTCCTCTGTCGGTGATGAGGACCTCTGGGGCGCCATGTCGCAGCAGGATGTTTTCGACAAAGAATTTCGCCACTTCGGCTGCGCTACCTTTCGGCAGTGCTTTTGTTTCAGCGAAGCGGGTGAGGTAGTCCGTCGCCACGACGATCCACTTATTTCCGGTTATTGACGTCCGAAAGGGTCCCAGCAAGTCCGTCCCGATCTGCTGGAATGGTCGGCAAGGAGGCTCGATTGGCTGTAGTAATCCGGCTGGCCTTGTCGGCGGTGTCTTGCGTCGCTGACAGTCTCGGCATGTTCTGACATAACGGGCGGCGTCGGCGGTCAGGCGCGGCCAACAATACTTTTCTTGTATCCTCGATAGTGTCCGGGAAAATCCGAGGTGTCCAGCGGTCGGATCGTCATATAGGGCATGCAATACTTCTGGACGAAGTCCTGACGGGACAACAAGAAGGTAATTGGCGCGGACTGGTGAGAAGTTCTTCACGAGTAGATTGTTTTGAAGCGTGAAGGAAGATAATCCGCGCTTAAATGCTCTGGGGACAACGTCGGTGCGCCCTTCCAAATATTCCACGAGGCCTTTCAGCTCCGGGTCTGCCCGTTGCTGTACAGCGAAGTCTTCCGTGCTTATCATTCCAAGGAAGGCGTCGTCATTCTCGTCATCTTGCGGCGGCGGGTCAATGGGTGCGCGTGATAGGCAATCGGCATCGGAGTGTTTTCGTCCGGACTTGTAGGTTACAGTGATGTCGTATTCTTGTAGTCTGAGGCTCCACCGCGCCAGTCGTCCTGAAGGATCCTTTATATTCGCTAGCCAACACAACGCGTGATGGTCACTGACGACTTTGAATGGCCTGCCGTAAAGATAAGGGCGAAATTTAGCTGTAGCCCAAACGATGGCGAGGCATTCCTTTTCGGTCGTAGAATAGTTGCCTTCCGCTTTTGACAGCGACCGGCTAGCGTACGCTATCACCTGTCCGACTCCGTTTCTTCTCTGGACTAGAACGGCACCGAGGCCTAGGCAACTGGCGTCAGTATGGATTTCTGTATCGGCGTACTCGTCGGAGTGCGAAAGTACCGGCGGCGACTGCATGCGTCGTTTGAGTTCTTCAAATGCGTCGGCCTGCGGCGTTTCCCACTTGAAGTCAACATCACAATTAGACGTGTCAAAGGCTCGGCGATGCGTGAAAAATTCTTGACAAAGCGCCTGTAGTAGGCACACATGCCAAGGAATCTACGCACTGCCTTCTTGTTGATGGGTTGCTGGAACTGTGCGATGGCAGCTGTCTTTTGCGGGTCTGGACGGACACCGGATTTGCTGATTACGTGGCCTAGGAACAGAAGCTCATCGTAAGCGAAGCGGCATTTTTCCGGCTTCAGAGTAAGCCCTGACGACTTGATGGCCTCTAGTACTGTCGCAAGCCGCCTGAGGTGATCGTCGAAATTTCCAGCGAAGACGACGACGTCATCCAAATAAACGAGACAGGTCTGCCACTTCAATCCTGCTAACACCGTGTCCATGACGCGCTGGAACGTTGCAGGCGCCGAGCACAGTCCGAATGGCATAACCATGAACTCGTAGAGGCCGTCTGGGGTGATGAAGGCCGTCTTTTCGCGATCTCTTTCGTCGATTTCTATTTGCCAATAGCCAGACTTGAGGTCCATCGACGAGAAGTATTTAGCGTTGCAGAGCCGATCCAATGCGTCGTCTATTCGTGGGAGGGGGTATACGTCCTTCTTCGTGATCTTGTTCAGACGACGATAATCGACGCAGAAACGTAGGGTTCCGTCCTTTTTCTTTACCAGGACAACAGGGGATGCCCACGGGCTTTTCGACGGCTGGATGATGTCGTTGCGCAGCATTTCGTAGACTTGTTCTCTTATAGCTGCACGTTCTCGCGGCGAAACTCGGTAAGGGCTCTGGCGGAGTGGTCGAGCGCACTTCTCGGTGATTATGCGATGCTTGGCGACTGGTGTTTGTCGAATCGTCGATGACGTCGAAAAGCAGCCTTTGTATCGTCGGAGCAGACTTCTGAGCTGCTGTTGCTTAATCACGGGGCGACTTGGATTAATGTCGCAGTCTGGTTCGGGAACCATCGTCGTCGGGGTAGATGCGGCGGAATCCGAGAGGACAAACGCATTACTGGTTTCCAGAATTTCCTCGATGTACGCGATCGTCGTGCCCTTGTTGATGTGCTTGAACTCTTGACTGAAGTTTGTCAGCAACACTTCAGTTTTCCCTCCATGCAGTCGAGCGATCCCTCTTGCGACGCAAATTTCACGGTCTAGTAGTAGGCCTTGGTCGCCTTCGATGACGCCTTCTACGTCAGTGGGTGTTTCGGTGCCGACCGAAATAACAATGCTGGAGCGAGGCTGGATGCTCACTCGATCTTCGAGCACACTCAAGGCGTGGTGACTACGAGGGCTCTCCGGCGGCATCGCTTTATCTTCCGACAGCGTTATTGACTTCGACTTCAGGTTGATGATTGCGGCGTGATACCGAGAATGACGTCTCGTGAACACTGTTGGAGGATAACGAAAGTGGCAGGGTAAGTCCGGTCATGAATGGTTATTGTTGCCGTGCAGATTCCAGTCGGCGTGATGAGGTGTCCTCCAGCGGTTCGAATTTGGGGGCCCTCCCATGCAGTCTTAACCTTCAACTGGGCGGCGATTTGTCCACTCATTACGGAGTAATCGGCCCCTGTGTCGACTAAGGCAGTGACTGCGTGGCCGTCGAGAAGTACGTCGAGGTCGGTGGTTCTTTGTCTGGCGTTGCAGTTGGGTCTTGGCGTCGGATCACAGCTGCGTCGTGTTGAACTGAAGCTGGAACGTCGTGTCATCAGGTCGTCCTTCGTCCTCGTATTCTTTGCTTCCAGACTTCGTCGGGACGGCGGCGTGTCGTTATGTCGTCGAGGTAGTTTCTTCGGCGTCTTCGTCGGCGGCGGAGGATCTTCGTCAGTTCGACGAACAGCGACCGCACCTCCATCGGTTGCTGCTTTTAGTTTTCCGGATATGGGCTGACGGACCGGCCCCGGGCTGGGCCAGTGTATGGTCGGCGCTCGGCGACAGGTAGCGGCCTGGTGACGGAGAACGGGACGGTCGTCGAGGGCTCCATTGAGTAGCGGCGAGGTAGTCGGCGATGTCACGTGGACGCTCTCCAAGCTGTGGACGCGGCGCGTTGACGGCGAACCTTCTCAGTCCCAAGTCGCGGTATGGGCATCGGCGATACACATGGCCGGCTTCTCCGCAGTGATAGCAGAGCGGGCGGTGGTCGGGGGCTCGCCAAATGTCCGTCTTCCTCGCGTAGGTGCGCTGGGCGACGGGTGGGCGTGCTGGCGGCGGCGGCGGCGGACGACGGAATTGCGGCGTTACCGTAGTTCCGTCGTCCGGAAAGAAGAATGATAGGTGTAACGTTAAGGGATAAGAAAAGAGCAGATTGGGTGTGGGAACAAACGCGAGTTAATGACATCTTAGTTGAAATCAAGAAAAAGAAATGGGCATGGGCAGGACATGTAATGAGGAGGGAAGATAACCGATGGTCATTAAGGGTTACGGACTGGATTCCAAGGGAAGGGAAGCGTAGCAGGGGACGGCAGAAAGTTAGGTGGGCGGATGAGATTAAGAAGTTTGCAGGGACGGCATGGCCACAATTTGTTCATGACCGGAGTTGTTGGAGAAATATGGGAGAGGCCTTTGCCCTGCAGTGGGCGTAACCAGGCTGATGATGATGATGACGCTGAGGGCCCTGGCGCGGTCGCGGAGGGGGGCCTTGACGGCGTGCGACGGCAGCGTAGGTCATCGCTCCTGGCTGGGGCTGCGGTAACTGAGGTTGTACCTCAGGAACTCTAAGCGATCGCTGAACCATATCTTTCACGATGTCGGCGATCGAGGCCGCTTGAGGCTGCGACGAAGGCAGGACCTTGCGCAGTTCTTCGCGCACAATGGCCCTGATGGTCTCTTGAAGGTCGTCGGAACTAGTCCTTGGATGGCGTACTGCGGCGTGAGCCCCTGGCGGTTATATTGCCGAGTGCGCATCTCCAGAGTTTTCTCGATCGTCGATGCCTCTGTAGAAAACTCAGCTACGGTCTTCGGCGGGTTACGAATAAGTCCGGCGAAAAGTTCTTGCTTGACGCCCCGCATCAGGAAGCGGACTTTTTTCTCCTCCGACATTTCCGGGTCGGCGTGCCGGAAAAGACAGGCCATCTCCTCCGTGAAGATCGCGATCGTCTCGTTTGGCAGCTGCACTCTGGTTTCTAGTAGAACTTGGGCTCGCTCTTTTCGGACGACGCTTGTAAATGTTTGCAGGAAGCCGCTTCGGAAGAGGTCCCACGTCGTCAAGGTGGCTTCTCGATTGTCGAAGCACGTCCTCGCGGCGTCCTCCAATGCGAAATGGACATGTCGTAGCTTGTCCTCGCTTGCCCAGCTGTTAAACGTAGCGACCCTCTGATACGTTTCCAGCCAGCTTTCCGGGTCCTCAAATGTGGAACCGCGGAACGTCGGTGGTTCCTTGGGCTGCTGTAGCACGATGGGGGACGCTGGGGCTGCCATTGGGGTTGCCTTGGTCACAATCTTCTTGGTCTTCTCCGGTAGAAGTCCGTGCTCCGGGGGCAGCTGTTGAAGACGGCGGCTTGCTCGATGCTCCGGGATTACGTTGGTGTTCTCTTTGCGGTCCGGGCTTGGGTCACGGCTTGTCGGGGGCATCCGGTACATGAACGTAAAGCACCTCCACCAGATGTCACGTGGTGGTGACTTTGAAGAACACAGTAGCAAATACTGTGAAATACAAAACTAACTTTTATTGGGCGAACCTGTGCCCACAAAAACAGGCTACACATAGCACAACGATAGCGGCGAACACGGTCGGCGATCGTCGAAAATCTGATCAGCGGGTCAAGTGCGTCGGCTTTTATGCAGCAGTCATCGAATGTTCCAGACTAATCGTTGGGACCCACATGCCTTCCACAAAGTTCTACAACATTCGAGTCACGCGATGAAATCATATAACACAAGGTTCGGCGACAACAGACAGCGGATAGACGCGGAGATAACTTTCCAGAAACTTCGGATACATCCAGACGCGTGCCGCGCTGTGCGATAACATTTTTTAGGCGGCGAAACGTGGTCGCCCGTTAAATATAAGTACACGTGTCACGATATAGGAAAACGATTTTGTATGGTGCTCTGTCCGATGCAAGGGCAGAACGCACAGATAACCACAGAGATAAAGAAAAAGAAAGCAAATTCTCCAAAGCCATTTGAAAAGAAGTATGCCTTTTCGTTCAATAATCAATTTAATACGTCCAGCATCCTTCGTGCGTAACGTATATGCGTGGTTCGACTCACTATGTGATTACGGCTTACTTCCGCTAGTTGCAGCTTCTTCTCTTGGGTTCCGGGAGGCCGTGCGAGGATTTAGGCGTACATCTCCTGGGACCAAACATCGTTAATGCAATTGCGTTACAACGATTTTGAATGCGGGGGAAAGTTGTCGCTCGTCAGATACACTCGGTGAAACCTGCCACATATGGTGCGTGCCCCTATTGGACATTTGAATTGCGATGCTTTCGTTAGTTACCGTGGCACTCACCGCGTGCCTATTGTCGGATCATCGTTTTTAGCCGGTAAACTGCGAATTAAACGCCTTCGCACGCTTTCGTCGGCTGGGAGGTTGAGCCAGCGTTGAATCTATGGTGTTTAAAAACAGCGCTATATATGGACGCCCAATCTGCCGTTCTTCTTCAGTTGAATCTAGCACGGCAGCTGCCGCCTCGGCTAGTAAGACGGATACCTTAATTGTCTAACGTCGCGTTTCCGTCGGTCGTACACAGGGAAGAAGGAAATAAACCAGGAAGGAGCATTACGGCACACAGACAGCCTTCGCAAGCCAACACTTCGTGAAGCCATCGCCTCCGCTTTTTCTCTCTGAGCAAGTCGGCCCAACGCCTGACCCCGCGTTCGGTGGACTGTGCTTTGTTCCCAGTGTGTTTTAATCGACGCGCAGTCGTTAGGGTGCTTTGCCAGCCGCTCTGTGCACATATGCTCCCAATTTGCACGTGCAGCTTCGGTCGTTTATGACAGCGTGTACATTTGTCGTCTTCGTTGCAACGTGCGAATGTGGCAGCTGCGCACTGCTGTTGCACCTGTTGTCTTTTCGTAAGAACGTGCGCTGAGCGCGGCGGTGGCACTCTCGAACTTACCGCGACATTATTACGTGTTGGGCCGACTTTTCTTGTCTTCAATTTTACTGCGTAAGTAGTCCTCCTAGTTGTTTCCTTAATTTATGGGCGCACATATGTAAGTTCTCTGCGATGGCGATAGAACTAGAGCTTAGTTTAATCTTGGTAATGTTCAAATTACATTGCACCACAGCTATTACAGTGCCCATCGCCAGACAACAACAAAGAAAAAGAAACAGCTCCGGTATGTCAAGCAGATTTTGCGGTAGTGGTGCATCTTACATGCTGAAATAAGTTCAGCAGCGGTTACTCGACGCGTGTGGTTTATCCCCAGAGGTGCTCTTCGGAGTCGTCGAGAAATAAGTAGGAAAAAGGCCAACTCTTTGGGCGATAACTATATACCGCCTACAAGGGAGAATTTTGTAGAACGCTAACGTTACGCTCCGTCTTGCGACGTGAATCGCTGCGGGTAATCTGCGAGTACATTATGACTCGGAGCAACATATAAGCATTGTCGACGCTTTCTTTTTTTTTCGATACAGACGACATACACTGCCATGCCTACCTTTTAGACATTTCAGTTCATGAAATTTGCAGCAGAAGTTGCAGCATCGATGGATGTGAAAGCAGAGGCACTTCTCGTGTAGCGGTGTATTCGTTCTTGACACACAAGAATGCCGCATAAGGGTTGCTCCGAACAGGTGTGATATCAGCAATGCAGCAGCACTAAGTCGCTTCCGTCGATTGGCAGTCAACACAAAGTTTAAAAAAAAAGCGACAGATGAACTTTTACGAGTGGCAGCTTTGCGCAAAACATCAGCCAAGCATACAACGGCACCGTATAACTTTACATATAACTTAATCTCTATATTTTAACAACTAGTAAATTTTTTATAAATATTACCATGCAAGTACGTACACTTAATACTGCTGCGACACCGTATCTCGTTGCATAGGAAGTGCGAAGCATATATTAGCCCTCATAGACATTTTTTTTTTCTGAAAGGCAATTAACATCGCCCAAAGTTCGGGAAATGAACGCATACTTTCAAATTTTACCTATACAGCAGGGCACTGACGTAGGTATTGGCCCGGTGCATTATGCAGGTACGTCGCGAATCATAGGCACAAGCCGCTGCAAGCAATGTCACCATGCTCCGCGCAGGGTGCAGAGTGCACCCTGCTCTGTTGTTATGGCAACCTTAAAATGATATTTCACGTTTGGCCCTGATTTGTTGCTCAAATTTTGTGTCAAGGTCGCATTTCTTGGTCCGCGTCGTTCAGTGCATAATGCACTCGGCATCTTATCTCGTCTGGCTTGTCCGGCACTGATGGCAAACCACCGTCGTACGGGCTCTTTCGCGTAGCAGAAGCGAGCTGCTGCAGAGCTGTGGACTGGGCCGGTTTAATCGAACGATTCTATTCAGGCTTATCGGTTTCGTTGCTTTGCGCTCGGTGACCCGAGCGGCGCTCTGGCCAAACGTTATCACTGGGATCGCGGCTGACCCACAGAGTATAGCATAGTAAACGACAAGAGTGGACACTCAAGCATCTCGAGCCGTTTCGCGGCCGAGCTATGGGGATTCGCCAATTCCGCTAGGTGGTAGAATACATCAAGAAAAATGTGGCTGCGGCTGCGGCCGTGGCTAGCAGCTTGACAGGCGGCACGATCCAACACGTGCGAAGCCCAGTCATGCCCCGTCGCCGGAAATGATGCGTCGTTATTTTGTAAAATGCGCCCGAGGATCATTGTTGGATTCTTCTGCCAGCGTCTGACACCACTGTTTCGTCGCCGTTTCGTGGTAAGTTATTTTGCAAGTTATTAAAGGCTTATTCTCTTCGTATTTCGTTATGCCACTGTTAGCCGCATGAACGAGCGATTGAGGTGGGCATGACGGCCTTGAAGCCATAAACAGCCGCCGCCTATATTTGCAGCGTTGAATTTCATTTTGCATTCGTTCTTTCTTATCATGCGCAGCAATGAGTGGTGATGCCAACGATAACAGCGACGCGGCAGCGTCCGAGCTGCTAGGCACGTTCGATACAATGACGAAGTTTGAAAATAAAATAAAATGGTTCGTTAAGAAAAGAATTATGGGGTTTAAGGAGCCAAAACCACTTTCTGATTATGAGGCACACCGTAGTGGAGGACTCCTGAAATTTCAACCCCCTGGGGTTCTTTAACGTGCACCTAAATCTAAGTACACGGGTGTTTTCGCATTTCGCCCCCATCAAAATGCGGCCGCCGGGGCCGGGATTCGATCCCGCGACCTTGTGCTCAGCAGCCCAACACCATGGCCACTGAGCAACCACGGCGGGTCGGTTTGTTAAGAAATGCTGCTTATGAACACACGCCGTTCGGTACAGAGGGCTTTATGTTGATTTGCTCAAGAAGGTTACACGCAGCCGCTTCTGAAAAAGTATGGTGCGCCAGTTTTGAAAAAGAAATGTGGCTATTTCTAAAGCCGTGCACATGCAATATTTACAGTAGGACAATAATGTGCGCTGTCTTAACCTCTGTAGCAGGCTATGTGCGCTCGAGCGTTGTTAGCTGTTTTGCATTGGGCTGAAGATATGCGTTTTCATGTTTTAATTGTGTATGCAGTCATTACCGTAGAAAGTTTCCTGTTTCTTGGCATTTGTGACAGTGCTTGCTCGACCTTACTCAGAAAAATATGCATTACACGAAGGAACGTGGCATCTCCATTCGAAAGCTTTGAAAACTCCAGTATTGTTTACACGTAGAAAAGTAGCATCCACATTCAATAGCTTTGAAGCCTTCAGTATCGCTTGCCTCCTGCCTGTAATTCTACGTATTGCAGGTATCTCCACTATTCCTTCCTCAAAAATACGCTATACAGCCAAAGGACATCATGCATATTCAAGGGTAAATTTCCAAGTATCAGAAGACCATTGCAGGGCTTTGAAGACAGCAGGTGAAGACCCTCAACACAGTCGAAGTGCGTAATTGACTGAGACACGAATACCTTGTACTGGATTACACATTCGAGATGAGGATGTTCGTGCTTGCCCAATTATTTATGTAGCCAGTTTATTTTAGCACGCAACCATTCGCATAATTTTGCTACCTTAATTCACCCTCTTTCATAGAAGTAGAAGAAAAAGCGTCATACTTATTCCTTCTAAAACAAACCCATATTGAGTAAAAAATTGCAGGCCCCCTTGTCCGTGCACTTTTTTTTTTCATTCTTTGGATAGTTTCAACACATCTTGTGTGTTTTTGTGCTTGTGTAAAGTTTATTGGGATCACGCCATTAATTTTCGACTATTCTCCATTACTTGCATACCACAGTTTCTTACCGTTTTCATGCGTCTGCCACTTTCCTCCCAATCTTGCTGCAGTAAATTGTCTGCTATTTTTGTGTTCTTGGCTGTCCAGCAACTGATTGATATTGAAGGAACATGACACAATTATTCAAGATACTACTTTTGGTGTGAGTTATTAGAAGTACAATATCACAAACGATAAAGTTCTACTTCCTCACTAGCAGTTGGCATGATTGTTGTGCTAAGTTACAGCTTGAAACATAACGAATATGAATTTAATTAAAACTAACATAAAGTGAAACACCTTTGTACTGTCATCGTCGCAACATATCTATAAACAGCGGTACAAGTGCCTGCATGAAATAACTCTATTTATACAACGTTACTGGTCACAAAAAAGAAATAAAAAATAGTAGGTGACCCTATATTTCACTTAGGTGTCTCTTAGTGGCACTCGCCCCTTAGCGTTGGTGTTCTTTAGATTAACTTTAAGGGAACGCAACATACGAACCGAACTCAGAAGCAACTGTTTTCCATTAATCAGCCTTTTAAATATCATTGTCCCTTCTTGTGTGTGACCTAATTAGTGACGTCATTAACTCCGCTTCCCACTTCCGCCTTTCCACTAATTTCGCCAACGTAGTGCTAACGTGGCGGGTCTCTAAAGTCTACGATTTTGTGCTTTAGTGTGCGGTAATCAGTGATTTCTAATTAATTTTAATTATTCCAGACACTTCAGTAACTCAACTTCTAACTAAACTTATGCTCTGATATATCTATAATGAAGACCATGACTTTTGTACTGTACTATTTCTCTTTTTCTATGTTTTATTTATATTGAATTTCGTCCCCCGGTCGTCTGAGTGATTTCTAATTAATTTTAGTTAGTCCAGACACTTCAGTAACTCAACTTGTAACTAAACTTATGCTCTGATAATATATACATAATAAAACCCATAAATTTTGCCCTGTACTATTCTTCCTTTTTTTTTCGATTTATGTTGAATTTCGTCCCCAGTCGTCTCAGGAGGTGAACCGGAAGTGCTGCGCAAGAGACAAGAGCGTCAGTCGATGCTCGTGCCACTAATAAAAGCAACGAAAATGAAATCGTGGCCTCCGAGAGTCGCCGGCGTGCGGCGACCATCCTGGAGGCTGGTGCGCTTCGTCTATTCCGCTAGGTGGGCTGAGAGCCAAAGTCGGCCGCAGAGGCCTACGGGACTGTCCACTCTTTACGTTTACTATATTACTCTATGGCTGGCCGAGAACGGATGATGGCCGCTATATTGTAGCGATGCCTTACGCCTTATTCTATGCTATTCTTATCATCCACCACACACGGCCGCCTGATCCCGTTGATAATGTGGGCAGACCGTCGCTCTGACCACTGGCCAAGCGCGAAAAGCCTGAAAAAGCATAGAATCGGAAAAGGCATCGCTACAAAATACCGGCTGATGATAAGAATAGATAAGAATCGTGTTTTTTTTTTTGACAGACGTGGATCAAAAGATGCAACCTTAGTGGCTCAATTTAGGCGATAACATGACAGTTGTAAGCCCAAAATATTGGATTGAAATTGTTAGAATAAAAACGCACATTACTGTAAGTCTCAAGTTTGGACTATATAGGTTACATATGGAAACTAGTCTATACCAGTGATAAAAAAAAAACGATAAATCAAAGAAAACGAAAGGGCTTCCTGAAATAAAGAGGTACTTTTTTTCGGATTCATGCTAATATTGGAGGCCGACGAAATGGAACGGACAATTAAAACGACAATTAATTAAAACCACTGCTATTCTTAACTACTAGGTCGAAGATTTTCGCTGTTCTCGGGAAATCGGAGCATGCTGGTTCATGCATGCCAACTGTTAGGTTTGAAAGAAAAAAGCGCGATTTCTCCGAATCGCGGCTTCCTGTGCAGCGAGAAAGCGACACTGTGAGGCTGAAGTGGGCGCCTTTACTCGCTCTCCAGCAGATGCCACTGTGATATGACAATGAGTGACGAGGCCGAGAAAAAAAAAAAACAACAACAAGAGCGCCGCAGCTTCGAAAAATATATGTCGCAGGAATTATAGCTTAGAGATTCGGGTACGTTGCAGGAGGAAGAAAGTAACGAAGAAAAAAAAAAGCAAGCATGCACGAATGCAAAACGCCATGGTTCACCTATGAGCGCCCGCCACTCGATGGTAGTGAAGAATTTGTGCTGCATCATCTCCTGGAAGCCGCCGTTGCCGGGTCCGCCGCTCGAACGACACCCGAGCCGCATTGCAGGATCCTTGGGGCGAAAAAGATGCCCAATTTTATGCACTCGCGTACAATGTGATCCATGTGAATGAGGGTACGAGTGTTTATCGGCCGGCGAAATGCTACGTGGACAGTTCAGCTGTTAACCAGGAAGTGTTTCTGACCTGCGCACGTATGTTTGCACACAGGCGGGCGCGCGGGCGTGTGTGTGTGCGTGGTGCTCGCCACAGTCTCTCTAAAGCAGAGCGAACTTTCACGAAATTTGTGCAGACAACATTCGCCTAGCACTTCTGTCGGGAAACGCCGAGATGAAAAAAAAAATGAGCACAAAGAGGGCGCGCTCTTTGGTTGCTGTCGCTCCCTGTGCCGTGTAAGCAACTGTCACGCGTACCACTGTATTTTGTGTGCAGGACAGCCATGCGTTTTTGCGATTCTGACACCTTTTCAGTATTCAACAAAATAGCCACGAGGTGGCGAGAACGTTGACAGGTGAGGCGGCAGAGTCCCGAGTTTGCTATAGGTGAAAATAAGGTCGGATGGCGCCGGCGGCCATGAGCCTAAGCCGCAGAGTTGAATCAGTATTTTCAGAATGCCAAGAAATAGAGACATACACTTGACAAATGAGAACAAAAAATAATCCAACGAATGTAGCGCAAACACCTCTTTATGGACTCGGAGAATATGGTTTGTGTGAGAAACCTATGTACATTGAAAAGTGATACCCGAGACTCTTAGTCAAATTTTACGACTTTAGTCGCCGTGTCTGAGACGCGTGTTGAAAGGTAAGTGCTGCACTTCATGACTCCTGAAACTGAGGGCATGCTCAACGGATTGTTGCAGGCGGGGGCAAACATGTGGGCCCCCAGCGATGTCTTACAACTGCCAAGAAGATGGAGGAGCACGTTTCAGAGAGCCTCCTCATCCTCAAAACCCCATTGTGTTAAGGACGCAATAGGAACCGCAGGACACATTCTGCTCATTGCAGTAGTAGTCCCAGCGGGAACCCGCATACGTAAAGGAGACCACCCGGTCAACACTATACAATCAATAAATCAGTAAGTGTAACTGCAAAATAACTTGGCTTGGAGGCGATGAACATTTTTGCGGCGCCTTAATTCGTGTACGTGGCACCTGAATTCTTAGGATATTTTTATTCTCTGAACGCTCTTGCGACAGAAATGTTCGCAAGAGCTCATTCTAGCCAATCGTAAAGATGGGACATATTGGCGAAGGCGGCCAGCCAATGACAAAGAGCACTTACGAGCGAAAATTTGCGAATTCGACCCAAGGATAGTTAGACGATGCGGAAGCGTCAGGCTGCTGTCTTCATTGTATTTTTACAGCGAATAATTTTCAATGTCAAGATCTGGCTTCAGCCGTTCCAGCCGTCTTCACCAGGGCCGAAGTCACGAAGGTATCTGTTCACAAATACTGTTAACTATTGGCAGACTGCTTTCGCTAATGACATGCCTGTAATGACGCTTGGCTAGTATATACGCTTAAGAACACTCCTAGCGTAAAGACCTTGTTTGGGACTACGGGCCCAGATATTCCCCTTACCGATACCTCTAGTCACCAATTGACTTTCTTTCACAGTGCCTCTGCACCAGTGCCGCATATCGTCGCCCACATATTCCCGGCACGATTAGTAGCTGCCAACGCACTTGCCTCTATATATTTCTTCTACCCTGCACTGGACGGCGCTGGTACCGGTGAGCACACTGTCAATACAGACAGTGTCAATACAGGAAACACCTCGGTATATGGATAAACGAAGACAATAGATACGTGGAAACAGAGAAAAAACAATAACAGCGAAGGGGACGAGAAATGCGGTCATAATAAAACACAGAGCGCTATGGGGATACAATAGGAACGAGGTACTCCGGGTTATGAGGAAAGGTGTAATGCTTCCAGGACTTACATTCCAGGACTTACATGTTTGCTTGAAATCAGGGACACAATTGGGACTCGATGACAACCAAAGGTCAGTGGGACGCCTCGCATTGGGCGCTCACGGGAAGACTACAACGGAAGCTGTGCAAGGTGGTACGGGCTGGACAAGTTTTGAGATGAGGGAAGCCCACAGTAAAATTGATTATGAAGAACGACTGAGGAATGCGGAAGAAAGTAAATGGGCTGGGAGAGTATTCAGGTATTCAGGTATGATAGGGACATGACAACAAAGAACGTCAAGCAGAAAGCCAGAGAGGCTGAGATAATCTCATGGGTGGTGGCAATGGAAAAGAACCTGCTATGAGTAACTACGAAATCAGGAAAGAAGCAATTTATGATAACTCAAAAGAAAGCTCGTTACTTTTCGAAACGAGTTCAAGATGCCTTAGAAAACAAAAAGGAAAAAGGAGCGTGTGCTAGCTGCGGTAAAGCTAGAGAGCGATGGAGCATATTTTATTGGAATATGAACATATCTGCCCAGCGGTCAATTTAGGCACCGCTGGCCTCCTGAAGCCCTTGTGTTCAGAGTGAGCAGGGGTAAAATAAACATGTCCGCAATAGAGATGAATAAGAGGCGATTGGAAGATTGGTAGAAGAAAAGTAGGGAAATGACAAACAGCGAAGGCGCACAAAAACAAAGTTTCCAATAGGGGTTCAGAAAGTTTGGTGACGGTAATTCTTCGTGGTTTTTTTCCTTTTCTTTTTTGCCTTTTTTGACATAAGTAGGACATTAGGCAATATAATAACAAGAGCTTGGTGGCGCAAACCACCACCACGTTCCAAAGGTGACGCTCATAGCATCCATCCATACAAATAGGCTATGATAGCAATGCAAGCGATAAAGTGCGAGCTTCAGACACGCCCGAGACAAAACGGAGTATTATAAGAACTAAATAATGGCTTTAGGGGTAAAGGCTATTAGGTGATTACATGCTTCTGCTAGCACAAGTGTTCAGAAGTAACTAAGGCTGAAACTAGACTGTTAAACATAGCTTTCATGGACGTAAATGTTGCGTATGACAAGATAAATAACGAACTTTTGTGGAATACTTTCAAGAGAATATAGTACTGCTGAATATTAATTCCTCACGTAAACAGAATCGAGTATTGGCAGAACACTGGCTGCCAAGCTTCGTGTATGCAGACGACAATGTTATTATGAGCCAATAGCCAGACGTGTGCGTATATGTGTGGACATGAGCTGGAGAAGCTAGGATTCACATTTAGTGTTGAAAATATTAAGAACACATCCCTGGTGCCTGCCCACATAGGCGAAGCTTTCTTACTTTTGTAGAACCGTGCACTGAAACAACATATGGCATGTACACCGCACAGAGTGAGGTCTCTTTATTTACAGATTAAGACGGTTGTTGATCCTTTGTTTTCTATTCCTCAGCTGTCTGGCTCTTCCGAGGGGGGCACCATTTACACCTTAAAGGGTCCGCTTCAGTGCTTTATATTCGTGTGATGGCGTCAATTGCCTTTATGATTAGTTAGTAGTTCAGAGTACCTTTCTTCAGTTAATTGCGAAACTCAATTTGTATCGCTACTACTGAAATAGTCCTGGCTGACGATTTCCGCGCATTTAAATCGCCAGCCAGGACTGCATGCGTCATAAATCTAATCCGTAAACTAAAACACATGTAGAGCACAACCTTCAGTCAGTCGCCACAGTCTACTGGGCGTGATCAGATATTGAGAGTTAAGGGTGCACAGAAAGGGTGCATGGGGTGTGGTGCGAATTAGGCACTATGGAAGCCGGTACAAGACTACTTTTTCTTTTTGGCGCAAGCGCAATTTCCATGAGTTGTACAAGCGCATCATTTTTGGCGTCAGTGTGTACCTGCGCAGTCGATAGAGGTTTATATTAAATATACCTCTAAAACTGCGCAAAAATGCTTAACAAAGCTTCGACTTAAGAATTGGGTCCCATGTCTTTTTTTTTTTTTTGCCAACATACAATATATGGAGGTGTGGATAAATGAGGGGACAGTGCATTTTGAGAAAACACCCAAAAAACGCATCTAAAAGGGAGCAAGGAAAATGCTGCTCTAATGAAGCACAGAAAAATTACGAGGTGTATAGAAGTATGAAGCAGGTGAAAGGAACATGGAAAGGTGCAATGGCCGAACATGGTACAGGTTACTAGTAAATACGGATGTCAAATTGAAAAACGAAATATTCGCGTTACCTCGAGACAGAAAGTAAGGGATTCCGAAAGTAATTACTGGAGAACGAATGTGCTAAATAAGCGGACGGAGGGAGTTTACAGAATGGCAGAATAAGAATTTTGTTCGTTTTTTTTAAAGAATATATTACTGGGTGATTCCGGTCTATATGGCTATCCAGTGTAGAAGGTTGACAATGTAAATTACATCTGCGATTACTGTATGCAAGCCAAGGATACGGAGAACATATATTGACAAAATGCAGTTTTTTTTTCAGCCTCAGGTAGACGAGGCAAGTACAGGGATCCAGGAAGCATTGCAATTTATAAGCCGATACGGGGAGATTGCATGGTACGCAAAAGGTAGAGATAAGCACGAGCAAACCAAGGAGTGGCACGATGGCTGTCTCATGTCACAAAGGAAATATACCTCGCATAAAATTTCACCCCGAAATGCACCCAGCAACATATAAATGACTCATTGCTGCCAGTCTTGTTCGCTATACCTAATCGTAATACAAGAAATGCAACAAATATGAAGTTTAACTTACCTGTCTCTCATAACACGTACGGTGAACGACTGATTGATTTCATGGTGCCAAAATTTGGAATTCAATTTCCCATGAATGGCAAACAATTCTGTAATCGCCGTCAGAAAGCTGTGCCAATCTAAAATTACTTGATTATTTTTTTTATAATCTACTCTATTTTTGTTAGTTGCATGTGTTTGTGATCGCTTAATTGTTTTAAATTGTATCACTAGGAAGTAGATATGTACTAAATTTTGTATCTGCTGATATATGCATATTGACTATGCGCCCACACTAGCCTTTGGCTACGGGCCCAATAGTTTTTTGTACAATTCATGAAACAATTAGAAATGAATGAATGAATTACACTAAAACGTACGCACAAGGTGGCAAGCAAGAGACTGTGCCAGCGAATGCACGCCCGTTGCTCAACAGTATAAACGTATTGGCCAAGTCTTCTGTAGGCTGCATTCAGGATTTACTCTCAGAACACCAGAGAGACTCGAAAAGTGGCGTGCATAGAAACCGAAAAAAAAAGCGAAAAACAAGATAGATGCCAGATAGGGAAACATCACCGCACATTGGGTAAGACGAAGAAGGCCTCGAATACAAACAAACCTGTACACATTGCGCACACGGCGTTCTTTCTACAAATCGGAACTTGTTGTGGGAATGTCCGGTAAACAAGGTAACGAGTAGCCCGTACTGCGGTTCCAGTCGCATCCTACAAAAGCTGGGCTCGGCCAGAAGGACACCTTAGGTAAACGAGTCGTCTTACAAAACAAAACAAAAAAAAACCTACATCACCACTTTTTTTTTTTTTTGCGCCACCTTGTGTCAGTCGCCTTTTTTACCAGCCCCCAACCAAAAACGTTGTAATTTATTTTACGAACAATAAATCTGACTCACCATTCCGACCCTGCGAGAGTGGATGGTAAACGAAGCTCTTAGAAAACCACTCAAATGCCGTCGATGAGGACATTAAATATTTTATTGTACTACCTAGTGCATTACGATGCACTCTTCGACGCTCATCGTATTCGCGCTGCTCTTCGGGAGTCTTTGCGTGGTCTGCCCATAGCGGTCTTGCAATGAACTGAGTGAGTTGCTAGGCAGGTTTCCCTTTTATATATGAAGTTTGGCGACGTCACTCACTGATTCGCATGATGCTGTTGCCCCTTTCCCAGCGGAGCAGCTGATGCCACCATAACCTTTACCGGGAGACACACGCGGGGAGAAGTAACGTGCCTCACATTGTTCACGGGCGCCTTATCATCCATCATGGGGTTTTGACGATTGTTTTTGTTCTTTTATTTATTGAAATGAATACTGAGCTGGTGCGTCGTATTCCTGATTCCAAAGGAGATAAGCAATTTTTTTCGGTTCAAGTTTTTTTTCTTGACGGACACGAAAAATCCCGACCAACTAGAGGCTAACAGCTTCACTGTAAAGTTGGCGTTGTAGTAAGTGTGATAGTTGTACAACGTACCTCGCGGAGAATCTCCTGCAAAATGTTGTACGCTTCGTCTGTCAATGATCGGGGAAACCGAAGAGGAGCTGCCAGGGCCACTGCAAATGGCACGAATGGAAGTGTTAGCTATTCTCTTCTACTTACGATATTTTTTTTAATCCGAGACGCTCGATTGCTTTTCCTGAGAGATGACGGGTACAAAGTGCCATTGGCTTCACACGAAGGAAATGTAAAGTTTGCGCATCCGTGGCTTATCGGGCGAAAACAAACACGTGCTTGCACGATGTACTCGCCGTAATTCTGTGCACCCGTCGAGCATTTCGTCGAGCAATACCAGCACAAGAAAGCACAGCGCCCCAGCTGAAATACTGAGCGGTGACGAAACCGGCTATTTTGCGTCGCATCTTTTCATTTTGGCAACGATCGCGGCAGGTATCGCTCCCATTTGCCCAAGTTACTTTACGGCATAGTTATGGAAGGGGCCCAATATACCAAATGCATAGCTTTTTCTTTTCTGAAGCAACCACATTCGTGAAAGTTGTGCTGCACACAGGAAGAAAAGCGCATTTAATATTTTTTTCCCTTTTGCAGGCAGAACCGATATATCAGTATACAGCGTTTCGCTCAACGACTCACCAGCTACTTACTGGAATAGCGAAGCTCCCTCCTGGTTGTTTGGATGTTGATGTTCTGCTCGGCGGCGTACTGAGAGAGTGGCGTTTTACCGATGAGCATGGTGTATAGGACGATGCCGAATGACCACCAATCAGCGCCGACGCCTGCAATGCGCCAAATGAAGAGCGGGCTCAGTAGTTGCCATTCTTAGTAAGTCGCCTTGCTCGTAACGTTGACACCTCACCGCTCCCAACCTCTAACAGGAGGTCTTCAAGTCAAATCTTGAGAGTGAAACTGCAGCATCTGCCCACCCATCAACATTTTGGCAACGGTGAGCCCCACGTAAGCCCCACGTACGCGTTGAGTGGCTCTAATTGCTTTAAAAGCATCAATCACTACTTACGGCACCATCGCCAAGACGTTTGCAGAATGTGTCGGTAAAGCACAAAAACACATTTACAGCCCAGTGATGTGCGTTACACGACGAACTTACGGGCGCGCTGCTCAATTGGGTGGAAATCTGTCGACTTCTACCCGCAGCGACAAAACCTACGGCTAAGTTTCTTTTCACAAACGCAATATTCAGCGAACAATTTCGTCATTCGAAGACCAACCACGGCGGCTCAGTGGCTAGGGCGCGCTGCTGCTGAGCCGATTTAGATTTCTAAGGCGAATCTTATGCTATCTTCGGCTGGTCGTTTCTAAGCGCTCTGGAGCGCTCTCGCGAGCGGCGTTGTCTTCGGCTGGTTGGAAGAGGGTGCGCGCCCTGCGTTCGGCTGGTTCTTCTCGATTGCTCTCCTCTATCTTGGAGCGCTCTGAGGCGCTCCGAGCCCAGTCGTCGGACAGGCATCGAGACTGAAACGTCATCGCAGCGCCGCGTCGCTGCTGTTGGCGACGGCCCACCGTAACCTTGGCAACCTAGGCCACTGCATGCTGGCGTCTCGACGAACGTTGGTCCCGCTGGCACGTCCGCCGGTTTTTCCGGCAGCGCCGGGAAGGAAGGAAGGAAGAAAGGAAGGAAAAACGGGAAACGACCGATCTACCCGACTCTGCTTCGGGGCATACAGGCGACCAGTCGAAGATACCATTAGAGGCGGCGAGTTCGATTTCCGGCCACGCAAGTTAACGAAACTTAGATGGTCAGAATTAACCAGTAGGCCTCTACTCTGACGTCCTCCATAAATTATTGTGTATGTTTGTGACGTGATACACACACACACGCACACACACAAAAGAAGCTACCCGCCGTGGTTGCTCAGTGGCTATGGTGTCAGGCTGCTGAGCACGAGGTCGCGGGATCGAATCCCGGCCACGGCGGCCGCATTTCGATGGGGGCGAAATGCGAAAACACCCGTGTACTTAGATTTAGGTGCACGTTAAAGAACCCCAGGTGGTCGAAATTTCCGGAGTCCTCCACTACGGCGTGCCTCATAATCAGAAAGTGGTTTTGGCACGTAAAACCCCATAATTTATTTTACACAAAAGAAGGACCTGCCGTCGCGCAACGCAGCGTATCATACGTACCGTAGTGTTCCCTACGGAGCACTTCCGGTGCCATGTAGGCGAGCGATCCGCAGCGGTTCCTGGCCTCCAGTCCTAGCTGATAAAAATAATAATAAACAGTGTACAAAGCAACAAGTGGAGGGAGATAGACAACCGCCATTTATCAACGACGCAGAAGTGTGCCGGCTGAGTGGCAGTTCACAAACTTGTTTCTGCGGCGAAAATAAAGCGCAAGCAAGAGCTGCGTACGCTTTAGGCAAGCGGCAAAGCCATAGCGCCGGTAAAATGAGCGGACGATTCAGTGCGTTATTACGAAACGTTTTAAAAGAAACGTGTCCTTCGAAAATACGTCGAGGGTGTCAAAGGAGAAGAAGGCGGTACAGGTGCATGCTTTGAAACAACGTTAATCTTGGCGGGGTCGCCTCACCTGGCAGAGGCCGAAGTCAATAAGGCGAGCGTTACCACGCTCATCAAGAAGCACGTTCGATGAACTTATGTCACGGTGCAGGTAGCCTGTCAAATAAAGGAAGATAAAATAAAAGAGGGGGCGGGACAACAGATTAAGCGGATGACTGTATACTCGAAAGCGGCAATATGCGGCACGTTGTCTGCGCTGTCGCATCCATGCAGCAGCGGCATGCAAAAAAAATGAAAGTAAATAAAAACAGGAAAAGTAATATTTTCGTCTTACTCGTCTTCAGTTACCATGACAATATGCAATGAACAAGAAGATTCGCGGGAACAGAGGGGCTCGAGTCCCTCAGTTCACCCGATTCTTCTCGCTCATTGCATAGCCAGGAACTCGACTTCGGCAGCCTTGATGCCATGAGGTATCCCGTTCGAGGGTTTATCGCTCACAGTTTACTGCTCCCAACATAACGTACCACGCGACAGCTGCGGCACAAGGGGCACTCAGAGCGTGCGTAGTGAACATGGGAGGAGACTCACCGGCATCGTGGACGAAGTTGAGCGCGTGGGCCAGCTGAGCAGACACCACCTTGGCCTTGCTTTCTGGCAAGGGTCCCGACCGGCGGATGATTTGACTAAGGGTGCCTCGAGGCACGTACTCCATGACGAAGCACCACCTGAATGCGTACGCGCAGTTCCAGTGTGGCAAGTATACCCCAAAGAGTAGAACTTGTTGCTGGGCGAGTTGGTTGGGATCTGAAGAATACATTGTTGCGCCAAAAAAGGAAAATAAAGACTTGAGAAGGAAGAGTACGAAAAGACAGATTGAGCGCTCAATCTGTCTTTTCGTACTCTTCCTTCTCAAGTCTTTATTTTCCTTTTTTGGCGCAACAATGTATACTTCCGTACCCCAAAGAGCGAGCGGTTGCACACACTGAAGCAGCCCGGCACGCTGCACACACGCCTTAACGACCGAAATATTCGTGCGATGGGCAAAAGCCGTTATATTGGATACACCATTATGTACAACGAGTAGGTGAGTGCGCAGATACGGGTGCCACAATGACACCATCTTAATACAAATGCCATCGGGTAGCTAAAGTGAAAGGATTTAATTTCATAAATTGCGCAAAATATGGGTGCACTTCATGCTTTACCACTCTTTATCTACACTACATCCATTAGAATAGGCATGACGCAATCGAAGAAACGCAACAATTAAAAAAAATCCTTATGGAAGCGCGCAACCTTTTAGGAAATTAAATAATGCGTCAGCAGTTAATACTCACTTGGAGATACATTGCAGGCGCGCAGTTGATTATTGCGATGCAAACGTTGCACAAATTTTGTACATGCCTATTGTATATGACGATCGAGTATCGTGATGAAGTAGAAGCTTGGATGCGTTGGTGATTCAATATCGACACGATTGCGCAGCGCAGAAAGACGAGTACAGAAGGACTGTATTGCGTACTTTCTTCTGTTCTCGTCTTTTTGCACTGTGCAGTCATGCCGAGATCGAGTATCAGAGCCGGTATAATGTAACGACTCTATTTCAATTATTGTCGTTTTAACGCTTTGTCACTGGTCCGGGCGGCGCTTAATTCGCCTGCTGGGACCTCTAGGTTGTGAAAATAACCACCCATTAAGTTGCACTAGTGTATTGCGCCGAAGTTCCAAATATTGCCGAAGGGGCGTTCCTCCAAAATTCCTGGGCATGGAATGCCCTCATCTTGTGCTTTCGCTGCCCTTTCCCGCCCGGAAGATGTCTCCGATGTCTTCGAAGGCGGCCTCTTCACTTTTTCCCTCGCCCCTACCCCTATGCAGAGTGGTTAAGGCGCCCTCTACTGAGAGACAGCTACTGCTCTGCATTTTACGCCCCTCTCCCCTCTTCACTCCTCAAGCTATCAATAATCTCAGCTTAAAGAGTGACGTCATGCATTGCGCAATGCCTGCAGCTTCCCTACTCCCGAATCTCCGGCGCTTCTTCCGTCTCACTCACACGCACGATGCCCGGCGTCCATCCAGAAAAATGCCCGGGAACCAAAGAAAGCTATTCGCTCAAAAAGAATGAAATCGAGCAAAACAAGTCGTTCTATTATGCCGGCCACTTTCCCCAGTTTTCCCTTTTGTGACGCCCTGGTGGCCTACTTACTCGCAGCGTCATACGCATCCCATCAGAGTGGTATTGGGAACCAGCGCTGGATAGGCGGCGCGTAGAAAAGAGTGCGTTGCGCGCCGCCCTGGCGACGAAACGCGGCATATTCCAGCCTCCCGACCAGACGACACACACGTACGCGGCCGTATTATAGTTCGTATGTTTCCGTCTTCGCGCCGCTTCAAGTGAACAGTTTTCGTACAGAAGCTAGCGCTATCAAGTGAAGAAATGACGAAAGAAGCTTTTTAAGCTTTATATATTTTTCACAGTGTGTCGCGGCGAGCACGTGTGTTTCTTTAACGGTTGCGCCTAGCTGCCTCGCAAATCTAGCAGCTACGGCTCCGGTCGTGCTGCGCTATGGTTTCGGAAGTATTAGTTGGCCTGAAAACGTTTCATATTTCTCTGGCTAGACATAAAAAAATTCTAATGTTACTTCGCCACAGCAATCAATGGAGAGGAATGCTTTATCGCATCAGCTGACTCGCGCAAGCAAAGGTTTGAGTGCTCCGCTGCTGGATCCGTAACAACGCTGGCTACATTTAGCACTAATTACATAAATTTAGCGGATGCATCTCAGCGCCGAGTTCTCATCCGCATGCGCATTTTTAAAAACACATAGGCGGCTTAGTCGCGCGTGCGCCGGCAGTACGCGCACACAACTCGTATTACAAGGCAGCTTCCCTCCCACATAATTCTTGGCAATGAATGGATAATATTTACCTTTCGTATCGTTCGCTTGGTGCGGTGGCGTTGGAAGGGGCTTGGCGGGGGTATTAGGAAGGAAAAATGGTTGGTACATAGGCTGGATGGTGCATGCTATTGCTCATTTTGTTTCCGAAGAAATGCCAACTGCAGATTCCGCTGTCTGGTGCTGTCTACCACAGCTGACCGTCTTCACTATCGAATAAACCAAGCACACACGCGAAATTCGATTTAGAAACCAGCCCGACACCGCTTGACCGGGCGACAAGACGGGAACTTACTCCGCTCACCTGACTGCTTGGATCCAACGCTGCCTCTATTTTTCATAGGGTTTAGATGGAAAAACGCAGAAGGATACATCCTCCCTCATCCCGACGTAGTTGTGGCACTTGTATACGCAACAGTATCGTCGGCGTCCTTTTGTTTTCCTTCGACTTTCAGGGCGCGCAACGCCACTACCAGTAGCAATTTTCGACCGCGGGAGCGGCTGCATTGTGCACGTTCTGACCGCCAGGGCGGCGCTGCAGGCGTCGTGAAAACTCCAGCGCTGGTTCCCCCATACCGCACTGATGGGATAAGTATGGTATACTGCAAAAAACTCAGTGCGGTATACGCAGTGCTGTACACCGCACTGAGTATACGCCATCGCGGCGAACACCTGAGCTCACTTCTATTCTTACGCAATGACGTTGCGTTTTCCCCTTACTCGGAGGGACGCGGCCACGTGTCTCGCATTGGTTGCTGCGTTTCAGTATACTTTTTATTTACGGGATACTTTTCAAGACGCACATCGGAAGGCGCACGAATTCAACTATGACAAATTTAATCAATTATGACGAACTTACTAATTTTGTTCATGCTTGCTCTATTTAGTCCATCTCATTTCTGCAAGTACACACAGTCTGTCCACGCCGTACAATATATTTGTTCAAGGTATCAGCTTTCTCCCGCACGAGTTGAACACTCTTGTGGCAAGCCAACACGCAGGTTCATTGAAGTGCCTTCATCTAAATCTTCGCTCGCTCTACAGAAAGGAAACAGATATAAATGACTTTATCAATTGTTTTCATTCTTTGTTCGTTTGATGCAGTAATGTTCAATGAAACTTGGTGCAGGAATGACCGCAACTTGTTCAAATTTTCATCGTATCAATCGTACTGTGCGAACAGAACTAACCGTAGGGGCGGTGGTGTTACGCTGTCGCTAAGAGAACACGTAAACTGCGAGTTGTTTTACAACTTTTGTGTCTGCTGTGATGATATTGAAATGGTAAGAGCTCGTGTGAGAGGTTATATGTTTTCTGTTTGCTGTAGACAACCAAGTGGAAAACTTTCTAGTTTCTTTTCTTTTTATCAACACCCGTTGTCATTTGCTTCAGAAATTGAGCATTACTTGGTGCCTACTGCTGGTTTCAATATTGACTTGACCATTCCTGCACCGCAAAAGGCCATGTTAACCATTTTGACTTCAAACGGTTACGAAAATTTAATCCGTACGCCTACAAGGATCTCAACTGAAAGCGAAACACTGTTGGATTTATTTATCACTAATGCTGATTCTACAAATGCTGCTAGTGGCTTATTGTCGCATGACCTTAGTGACCACCTCACAACATTGTTATGCTAAGAAAACATCACTTTATAGCGAACGAAAAGCATCAGTACGTTTCCTTTCAAAATATTACACAAACCGGTTTGGATAGTTTTAGAGCTCAATTACTGCGTTGTGATATTAAGCAAATTCTGGAAATACGTCACGTTGAAATCGCATACAGCAAGCTTACTGATGAGCTCTCTCCAATATATAAGCGCCATTTCCCCAGAAGTTTAGATTGGGAAAAAAATACGAGAGCCGTGGATGACCCCTGACGTATTAAAACAAAGTAATTGTAAAAATTCACTTTACCACAAGTTTATCAAGACCAATGATCCAAGCATATTGAAGGAATACAAATCGCTTAGGAACAAACTAAAATCGCACAGGAAATGCTATTTTCATGCTGAGTCTGACAACTGTTTCAGTAAACCCGATATGTTGTGACGAAAGCTAAATACTGTATTAAATCTTCGCAAATAATCTCAACGTGTAGAAAAGCTATTTCTCGCTGGCAACCAAATACGGGCAGTGCTCTGGCGAATACTTTTAATGATTATTTTGTGAGCCATTGTAATGCTTGTGCATCAGCTGATATTCCGAAATTAATGCCAGATAGTAATCAGTTTTCATTTTTCCTTCACCCATTTACAGAGCCTCAGGTACAGTCAGTTTTCCTTTCACTTATCATCATCATCAGCCTATTCATGTCCACTGTAGAACGAAGGCCTCTCCCTGCGATATCAATTACCCCTGTCCTGCGCCAACCGACTCCAAATAGCACCAGCAAATTTCCTAATTTCGTCACTCCATCTAGTCTTCTGCCGTCCTCTACTGCCCTTCCTTTCTCTTGGTACCCATTCTGTTACCCTAATGGTCCAACGGTTATCTAGTCTGCGCATTACATGACCTGCCCAGTGCCATTTTTTTCTCTTAATGTCTATTAGAATATCGTCTATGCCCGTTTTCTCTATAATCCAAACTGCTCTCTTTCTGTTTCTTAAAGTTATGCCTGGCATTCTTCGTTCCATCGCTCTTTGCGCGGTCCTTAACTTGTTCTCATACTTCTTTGTCAGCCTCCAAGTCTCTGCGACGTATGTCAGCACCGGTAAAATGCCCTGATTGTATACTTTCCTTTTCAATGATAACGGTAAGCTCCCTTTCAGGAGCTTACGATGTCTGCCGTATGCGATTCAACCCATTTTTATTCTGCTGTGAATTTCCTTCTCATGGTCCGGGATCCCTGTGATTAGTTGACCTAGGTAAACGTACTCCTCCACAGACTCTAGAGGCTAACCTGCGATCTTGAAATCTTGTTCCCTTGCCAGGTTATTTATCATTATCTTTGTCTTCTGCATATTAATCTTCACTCCCATTCTTACACTTTCCCTGTTAAGGTCCTCAATCATTTGTTGTAACTCGTCTGCATTGTTGCTGAATAGAACAATGTCATCGGCAAACCGAAGGTTGTTGAGGTATTCGCCGTCCATCTTTACTCCTAAGCCTTCCCGGTTTAATAGCTTGAATACTTCTTCTAAGCACGCAGTGAATAGCATTGGAGAGATTGTGTCTCCTTGTCTGACTCCTTTCTTTATAGGTATCTTCCTACTTTTCTTGTGTAGAATTAAGGTGGCTGTGGAGTCTCTGTAGATATTTTCTAGGGTATTTACGTAAACGGTCTGTACTCCTTGATTACGCAATGCCTTCATGACTGCTGGCATCTCTACTGAATCAAATGCTTTTTCGTAATCTATGAAAGCCATATAGAGAGGTTTATTGCACTCTGCGGATTTCTCGATAACCTGGTTAATGACATGGATGTGATCTATTGTAGGGTAACCTTTCCTGAAGCCAGCCTGCTCCCTTGGTTGACGAAATTCCAGTGTTGTCCTTATTCTGTTGGAGATTATTTTGGTATATATTTTATATAATACTGGAAGTAAGCTAATGGGCGTATATTTTTTTAGTTCTTTAACGTCGCCTTTTTTGTTTATTAGTATGATTTTGCATTCTTCCAGTTTTCTGGGACCCTTGCAGTCGATAGACACTTTGTATAGAGAGCCGCCAGTTTTCCTAGCATTCTGTCTCCTCCATCTTTGAATAAATCGACTGTTATTCCATCCTATCCTGCCGCTTTTCCCCGTTGCATGCCTTGCAAGGCCTTTCTGACCTCATCTCTAGTCATAAGAGGAGTTTCTGTATACTGTTCATTATTGTTTTGACTAGAGCGCTCCTGAGTCGTCTGGGTACTGTAAAGGTTAGTATAGAATTCTTCCGCTGTTTTTACTATATCTTCGAGATTGCTGATAATATTACCCTGCTTATCTTTTAGCGCATGCATCTTGGTTTGTCCTATGCCAAGTTTCCTTCTCACTGATTTCAGGCTGCGTCCATTTTTTACGGCTTCTTCAGTCTTTCTCACGTTATAGTTTCGAATATCACTTATTTTTGACTTGTTGATCAGTTCTGACAATTCCGCGAATTCTATCTTATCTCTTGAGTTGGACACTTTCATTCTTTGTCGTTTCTTTATTACGTCCTTTGTTACTTGGGAGAGCTTGCCTACTTGTTGCCTTGGTGCCTTGCCTCCCACTTCCAATCGCTGCCTCTGAAGCCAGCCTTGTTACGGTTTCAATCATTGCCTCTATGTCATCATCATCATCTCTCTTTTCTAAGGCTGCATATTTGTTTGCAAGTACCAGCCTAAATTTGCCTGCTTTTACCCTTACTGCCTCTCAGCTGACCTGTTTTTTCTTGACCAATTTTACTCTTTCTCTGTTTAAATTCAGGTGGATCCTGGCGCTCACTAACCTATGATCACTACATTTTACCCTACCTATTACTTGAACATACTGCACTATGCTGGGATCGGCAGAAAGTATGAAATCAAATTCATTTCTTGTTTCACCATTAGGGCTTTTCCAGGTCCATTTTCTGTTCCTACGTTTCCTGAAGAAAGTGTTCATTATTCTCAGCTTATTCCTTTCTGCGAATTCTACCAGCATCTCGCGTCTAGCGTTTCTAGAAACGACACCGTAGTTGCCAATTGCCTGTTCACCCGCCCGCTTTTTCCCCACTTTTGCATTGAAGTCCCCCATTACTACTGTATACCGCGTTTGCAATTTTCTCATCGCTAATTCAACATCTTCATAAAACTGATCTACTTCCTCATCGTCGTGACTGGACGTTGGAGCGTAGGTTTGTACTACCCTTTAATGTATACCTTTTATTGAGTTTGATTACGACTACTTATACCCTCTCGTTGATGCTGTAAAATTCGTCAATGTTGCCCGCTATGTCTTTATGGATTAGGAATCCCACCCCGTATTGCTTCTTATCCGGGAGGCCTCTATAGCAGAGGACATGGCCGTTATTTAGCAATGTGTTAGCCTCACCAGATCTTCTAATCTCACTAAGGCCGATAATATCCCAAACAATGTCTGATAGTTCTTCGAAGAGTCCTGCTAAGCTTGCCTCACTCGAGATGGTTCGGGTGTTAAACGTTGCAAGGGTCAGTTTCCATTGGCGGCCTGTCCGGACCCAGATATTCTTAGCACCCTCTGCTGCGTTGCAAGTCTGACCGCCGCCTTGGTCAGGTGCTCCGCAGCCACTGGGGACTGACCCCCGTATTAAGAAATAGAACTTAAGTTGAAGCCCATGCTTAACTTGATCTAAGTGACGCCAATCGTGAACGCGCCGATGGAAACGCAGTGAGCGTCTTTGGGCACGTCAACGCCAGGCGTCATCATAATCAAGCCAAGCATGGGCTTCGACTTAATTTGCATTGCTGAATACGGGGGTAAGGGCCAATTCTTTGAGGAGATCCTTTCATTAGAGAGGTTGTGGCCGAATACTGCACCAGGGAGGCCAATTCCTGTTCTGGTGAGGGAGGGTCTTTGTTCAAGCTTAGTGGGCCTTCCTAATTTCGTTGTACCTTTATTAGTATAGCCCCACTCGCTCTCGGAATCTTTCGCCGATGTCAGGCGCCACTCCAAGCCTGCAGATGTAGTGCACTGGAGGATGTCATACACAAATACACCCTCGTTAAAAAAAAAAGTAGCTCAAGTTGCGATGTTGAAGGCATGCTGGTTCGTCCAATCAAGTATGTGCTCTATATTCTTTGCACATATCTCACCTATATTTTCAATATGTATTTCCCAGGAGGATGCAGATAGCAAGAGTTTTGGTGCTGTTTAAGAAAGGTGACATAAGTGACATAATAAATTATATACCTATTTCCATATTACCTGTATTATCCAAAGGGTTGGAGAAACTAATACATATGCAAATCTCTAATTTTTTTCGATAAGCACTCTCTTATCTCTAAAGCCCAATTTGGATTTTGGAAACGCCTGTCTACGGAATTAGCCCTACTTCAACAAAAGGAATTCATTGTATCACAGCTTGAAAACAAGAATCTCGTGCTCGGCCTTTACACTGATTTCAGTGAAGCTTTTGGTTGCATCCATCATTTCATATTACTTGAAAAGCTTGAAACTTATAGTATCCGAGGGTAGGTCCAAATAAATACTTAAAACACAAAAGACTTAAAACACATCAGCAGAGGCGTTCCTAAAGGCGGTACTCGAGACACGTTCGGTTTTATAGTGTGTATAGATGACCTAGTAAATATCTATAGCGGTGCGAAATACATAATGTACGCTGACGATGCTAGCATATCTTTTGCGTCACCTAAACCTGGTAGCCTTCAGAATGAAGCCAACGCTGCCCTAAATACTGTCCAAGGTTGTTCAGCAGCATTGTACAAATTAATACAAACCAGACAAAAGCCGTGATTTTCAGGCCGAAATCTAAGCAAGTAAACTGTAGCCTTATCACCCTTCTTTAAGCACCCGAAACAATCGAAATAGTGAGTAGTGTGAAAATACATTGAGTTATCTTCACACAAAATATGCTTTGGGATACGCACAATGAATCCCTTTTAGGCAAGTTATCCCATGTCGTTGATATGATAGCACGACACAGAGGTATATTGCCTTTCAAAATCAAGCTTATTGTTTGCGATAGACTCTTTTTTTCTTCATTATACTATTGTTTATTGGTGTGGGGTACGACGACATGTACAAATCTTGAAAGGATACATATACTACAAAAAAAAAAAAGAGTTTGTTCGAGCACTTCTTCATGTACCCTATAATTCCCACACTTCAGATTTATTTTTGAAAGCAAATATAATCCGCGCGTTTAATCTTTATAAGTTAAGCCTGGCGTTCAAACGGGAGGTAAAAGAAAAGTTAAAGTTTTTTCATTACTTATTTCGATAAAAACACGCATTCATAGACCACTCGTTACACAGAACAGGGTGGTCACTGCACGGGCACATTATTCTATGGAAAAAATATCACACACTGCCAACCCTTTTAAATTTATTTCATAAATCAGATATCGAGCTACAGACAACTTCTGTACGAACACTTTACGTGAACAACAATCTTTGCTAACATGATAAAGAAAATTATCTTGCCTTTTTTTCCATTTTTAACTTCTGTGACTGTCATGTGAAAGTGCATTAGTTTCGAACCTTTTGTATTCTGTATATGTGTGCTATCGCTGCCTGCGTTGTAGAAGTGGCTGCGGGCTTCAGTCAAGTTGCTTGTTTCTCAAGCGACTTTTACCCGCAACCTCATCTAGCGTTGATGGAAATAAAGTATTATTTATAAAGGATTATAAATTATTATTATATCTTCTTCTATTCCTAAGTCGGTAGTAATTGTTTGAAATCTTGGAGCACGCTGTCACGGCTCCGTGAACGCACATACAAAACAAAAGTGAAGGCGGGCGCGACAGATACTGTTCGAAAGGTTCCTCCTGCAGCTGCAGAAACTCACAGAAATTACCTCTGGATGGGGGTACGAACCTTAAGTGTGCCACAAGCAGAATGCGATAGAGAGCTTGCGAGAAACACAGGCCAAAAGCACTGAACGTTCAGAAGTGCCCATCAAAGTAGTTTAAGTATAACAAAGACATTACGTGCTAGCCACTGCAGAGAAATCCTTAATGCACTATATGTGGCAGGAACAAATGACTGTCGTGTGCGAAATAACCAGCACAGTATCAGCCTTAGGAAATTACAATATGGCGTATATTCCCCGTATTTGCGATCTTGTATACGTTATACTGTGCTCAGTACTGTAGCCGCAGTGCCTCTTAGCCGCATTCGTACGAAACAGATGCCAGTGACCTTGTGTGTTCGGAGTAAGGAGCACCGCAAAACGTTTCAACACTTACGCTTTCGTAGTCTCGTAGTAGGCCTTTAACGTAGCCACGTAAGGGTGGTGCGAAACTGCTTGCCATGCCAGACGTTCAGCCTCCACGCGTCGGGCTTCCTAGACCAGGCAACAAGGTATCAAGTCCTGTGCGCTACATGCCGCTACATGCATACATCAAATTCATCAACGCTGGGACACCCCCCCGCAACCACCGAAACCGCCCGGGCGCACTGCCGAAAAGCGCGAGGAAGGTCCACTCACCTTGACCTGTTCGCGGTGGTGTTTCTCGATACACTTGAGAGCAGCAAGCTCCTTGGTTAGCTTGTGGCGCACGAGGTAGACGACGCCGAAGCTGCCTTTCCCGAGAACGTGCAGCTGCTGCAGGAAGCCCAGGTGCCAGTCTCCGGACTCGCCCGGGTTCTTCCAGAACGTCACCTCGTCCACATCGCCCAACGAGATCTGCTGATCGCCCGGACAAGGAGACAAACGGGGCGAAATCCAATGAAGGCGGCCCATTTTGTTTTTCTTTTCGAACGATTCGAGGCGCGCGCGATAGCCAAAGACTGGCTGCAGACGATCCTCGAGGGAATGCAAAACGAGCGACACGACTCTCTCGCCGCGAGCGAACGCGCCAGACCATTCTGAGGCGGGCCTAACGCCACTGTTCCACGAGACGCTTGGTGCCAAATCGAAGCACGAGAGAAACAAAGCCGGCTCGCGCAATATGGGACGTGCCTGCGTACCGACTTGATTCTAAACCTGCCCAGAAGCCCCGACAGGATACCGCAGAACTCGGTGCGCGAGCCGCCGCCCGAGGACTTCCTGGTGTCGGCGACCGCGGCATGGGACAGCCGCTGGCTGCGCTTCTTGGGCGCGACGGGACTAGCGGCAGGAGACTGCAGCTGCACGTGCGACGGACCGGCGGACGACTCCTCGTCGTCTCGCCGCTTCACCTTCGCGCCAGGCTCTTTGGTCGACATCCATTTCAACGAGTTCTGCGAACAAGGGCGCAGCTGGTTAGGCTTGCGCGGCCAGGGCGGTTCCCTAAGCTAGACCTACTCTCGGAGCTTCAGCAGCGGGACCAGGGCCGCTTCTCTTTAACGGGATCTCTTAAGCAGTGACCAATGAAGTGAATGTCGCCACATTTAACGGCTGTACGGAGCCTGTTCACGAGCCAGGCGCGAAGGGCTAGCGCGAGGCTTTTCCCTTCCCCTCACCGTCGCGGCGCAAAAGACGTCCTTCGTCGCCTCTGCTCGTGGAACTCTTCTTTGGACTGCTTCACGCACCGCCACTCTTCACGACCCAGGAGCGCCGCTATCCCTGGTCGCCGTGGCGGCAGATGCTGGCGCGGGAAGCAGGTGAAACCCCGTGCTCGTCGCCCCAAAGGCGCCGCCGTAGCCGCGGTTACGGCAAGAACAGAGGGTTACACGCCGCCGGTGGCTCCAAAGAAGCAGTTCCTCCGAGTCTGGGACAGAAGGGCCGGGGCCCTAAGCTAAGGCCGCTCCGACGGGCAGCTGCAGTGCCTTGGCGCCTCTACGCGCGCAGAGGCGCCCCATTTTCTGCGGACTAATGAAAGCGAACCATCCATCGTGCTCCTCTTCTCACTTTTGGTGTAACTTCGATAAAAACGTAAAGCTCCACCTGAAAGCCTGCAAATGAGAGGATTACTCTGTTTTACGGTGAAAGACGGCGTCGTTGTTTTCGCGATACAGACGTTATGAACGAGACGGGAGTTTTTCTGCACAGCCTTCACGCTTAGCGCATGAATGACCACATGAATGACTACATGGATGCCCACGAGCATGAATCGACCACATTAAGCAGAATTACGTGCTGAAGATAGAGAATCGGCTTACATGCAATTCGGCCTGTGAACAATTATGACGTGAAAGGAGCGACAGGGTAGAACAGGCCGACATTAAAAAGTCGATATATTCATGCCTAAATACGATATGATCAAGAAAAAGAACTTGCGAGCAGCAGTTTCGGAAGCATTTTGGAGAGTTATTTCATTATGCGTGATACATGTTTGTTAAGAAGAGAAAACAATGAAAAATACAGTGTTATACGTTCATCCATAATTACCGCAAGCAAAATCTAGCGACGCTTCTTGTCGCGAACGTAGAGGTAGAGAAATTAAGTATATATAAAAAAAGAAAACAGCAGTCGAACACTCAACCGCTTCTTTGATGCACTAATTCGGAATATGCACGGATGTATTTTATCGACAGCGCGCGAGAAAACGTGTCTAGTATGCATGTCATAATGGCTGATATGCCGCCCTGAAGGTCTGTTATTGAAATTGTTAAGGGGCCCGGGCCTCAAGAAGCGGGGGGGGGGGGGGCACTGCCAATGCTAAATATTGGTTGGCTGGCACAAAGCGTTACAACGATGGTCTCTTGCGACATTAAACATCAGCATTACATCAGCTAAGATCACTTAAATATAATATTTCATTCATTTAGAGGGTGAAGGCGGATTATACTGCGGGAGAAAAAAAGACAAGACCTGTTTTTTTTCTTGTTCTTTTTTCTCTTATATTTTTTTATCTTTATTTTACATTTTCGCACTCACACCTTCTGTATTGCTTCTTCATACTGAGTATTACACCATGAGCATGCCAAGCAAGAGATCACAGCCGTTAGGGCCCTTACGTTCCAAGGGTACGCATTAGGTTAGGAAGCCGGATACCACTCGGTACATTTTAGGCAGAGCCTATGGGCTCATACAGTGTATTCTGCGCCCACGAGACCTTGTAAAATTGGAGTAGGTGTCGAAAACAGGCGTGATATTTCCCCACCCACTGCTTCCGTACTAACGTCCTGGTAAGCATATACCAACACGTGCTTTCAAGGTGGCTATTGACGCTCTAAATTGAAGCACACACTTAGCGTTTTAGTACTTGCTTTTGAACTCGTGAACAGAGCATTTCGCGAGTCGGAGGACGAGCAGTGATGTATAAAAACGCAAAACAGCGTGGCCTACGAGAATGTCGAGTCCGGCGCTGTTGCAACGGCCGAATGTCGCAATCTCAGAGGCAATGAGAGTTCTCATTCAAACTCAGACATTTGTAGCAGTGTTATGACGTTCGACAGCGCCTCAGTAAAATACACTGCTTGTTATCCCTGTCTGGCCTGCTTTACTACACGCGAACAAGCCACGACGCCAAGTTATAGCTGTCTGTGCACTTAATTTTTTTCCCTCCTGTCGTTTACAATTACTCTGAGAGAGCCACCGCCAGCGGTGGGCGATGTGGACATGTTGCAGATAAGAAACGTGAAGACGGACGCGCTAACCACTCAGCAGTTGCGGAGCATGCGCGCATGGTAGATGGTGCGCTGTTTCTAGCGGCACGGCGAAAATACGGATAGCGGTGGGCGTCTATGCATTCTTTCGACACCAGCACCAGACAATGTCTTGAGAAAAACAGCGCGAATGACGGGACGCAGTGGGCAATTAAGAGAGCGACACCATGAACATTGCCCTCCGTTTCTCATTTGTGCGCTGTTTTTTCGTTGTTAACAATAAGCCGTGTACCAACCAACCCAAGTCGGCACAAACCCACAATTTACACCTGCGCCGCACACCTAGCACCACTTATACATTCTAAAGTGGGAGCTGCTGGTGCACGACGCCGCAAATGAGCGAGAAAGGAGCGAAAGCGGAAGACGGCCGACGGGGAACGTTGATATATGCAATGAATATGAGCGATGACAAGGTGGTTACAAGCCTGATAACTGGCTGAAGTGTTCAAAGACAGATCAGCAGCGATCAACCAGCGAAAACGGGTCACTCGCTGTGGAAGTCATCATGAAGTGTCGGAGAGTTACCAAGGACGTTTCGCGGATTAAAAGAGTAAAGCCTTCATTCGTCTAACTCGTTCGTCACAAATGTGTCCCACGAATAGCGGTTATTTAGAGAGCAAAGAATACTGTTCCTGCCAATCACGTGCCAAAGCTTTGGTGCGGGGAGTTCTCGTCCCCGTAGCAGTTGTTTTGTGCCGGTAGCAAACATTCGTATTAACTTTGCTTTAAGAGAAAGGTGTGAAGACTTTCGCTTGCTCTTATCTCTGCCCCGACGTGAGAGCTACCAAAGGCTTTTGTACGTTAAGGTTGCATCTATGCTATTTCACCGGCCCCAAGCCTGCAGGTGCGGGCGCAAGCGGGTACGTGTCAATAAAAGAATGCGACGTGAACAAGTGCGAAGTCAAAACGTATGAATATATTTGTGGTAGACGTGCACATAGTCATGCACTTTCATAATTTGCTTTGCATTTACGCAATACTAAGCAGAACATATATTAGCGCAATCAGAATTCCTAGAGGTGTCCACTGCAGCCAATGTGGCGCTTCAAGAAGAAATACTCTCTCCCTCCCCCATGTCCTAAAGCTAGGCACACTATGCTCACTTATCAACCTGTCGCACACTGGCAGGCGCTTTCCCGCAGCGTTCAGTTTGCTAGCTGATCCTGGTGTGTTATTTGGTGATTTCGTCACGTGAGACGATCCTCGTGGGATGCTTGCGACGCTGTTGCGGGCAGCTTGACGCTCGTTGATACCAACGGTTTAAACTCAATGAGAAAAAGAAATCCTTGGAAATCTGAACAACCTATTACAGAACATTGAATACTACATCAGCAGTTAATGTTCACTTTACAAACCCTCCCTGCTGGTGCAGTATCCTTAACGCACCCCATGCGCTGCATGCACTCCACATGTGCCAGTGACGTCATGCTTTCCCGTCACACCGCGACCACTCCGAGGCCCACCAGCGCGCCTCGCTTAGCTCTTTGCACTTGCTCGCTCTTGTTTATGTGAGGTGCTTCACAAGGCTCTCATCGCTACGTGCGCACACCGGTTCATAGCGGCGTGAGAAGGCTCAGACGTATACCTTTATATACACGTCTGTCTACTGCGATCGTTCGCAAACCACGCACACAGTGCCATTATGGTAACTTGGTCTGTTATTAGCGGTATTTTTCAATTATCCTAGTTCATTAAAAAGCAGCCTCAGTCATTCCAACTTGTACACTTTATACGTGCAAAACGTCAGCGTGCTATTCGAATTAATCTGTAGCAATTGCTTCAGATTACTTAAGTTGCTCAGGCTTTCTAGAAGCATGCACGTGGTTGCCACGAGCTACATGGTTCGAAATTCATTACCGCTGGCGCAGAAACCTTATCAAATAAACAAGCTTCGTAGGAACCATCCAGGGCGTGAATGTGCTGGGGTCAACGTCTGAGAGTTAATAAGGACTGACCGAGTGCTTCTGCGTACAGTACGGCTCTCGAATTATTAACGCTGGTATGCAAATGAGGTCCAAAATCAACGTCAACAAAAGCATATTTGCGCCCAAATAGAAATTGATGGATATACTATTGGTTATTTTCTCTTCCTATACGTGCAGACCACCAAAATAAGTGTATACATTTTTTTTCCTCTCGTCAATTAACTCATCGCTTCAGCATACAGCCCGAGTTTTAGTCTCGTAAAAAGCTGAGCCCTGGTCAAATAACTCGTTAGAAATACTGATGAATAATGCATGAAAGAAAGTTGCCATTGACGGATAATAATAATATTTGGGGTTTTACGTGCCAAAACCACTTTCTGATTATGAGGCACGCCGTAGTGGAGGACTCCGGAAATTTTGACCACCTGGGGTTCTTTAACGTGCACCTAAATCTAAGCACACGGGTGTTTTCGCATTTCGCCCCCATCGAAATGCGGCCGCCGTGGCCGGGATTCGATCCCGCGACCTCGTGTTCAGCAGCCCAACACCATAGCCACTGAGCAACCACGGCGGGTGCCATTGACGGAAATGAGCTTTATTTTTACAGGCTGCTTACGGCATCATCGTTAAAGCCTTAAATATGTGACGCTTTTTACTGTTGCAGCTTTTATGGAATCCATAAACTCTCGATACGAATGCCTGTACGTCAGTGCCTGAAAACGCATAGCGTGGGTTGGGCCAGTTGGTAACTCGCGGTAATAAATTCAAAGCGTGAGCGAAAGACCATATACAACAAAGGCCTGGCCTTTGTTGTATGCAGTGAAAGGTAGATACAAGTGAGGTCGAACACGCCACCTCTCAGCTATTCTCCAAGCACCAAGCTGTGCACAGAGGCATTGAAGCGCGAGTTGCACGAAAATACTGGCGTGGACTGATCATTGCGTTTTTCCTGGACGTTCCGCACATATGGTGCCGCAGCGGGAAATGCTCCGTCATTATGGAGATAGCGGTGTGACGCCTAACAGCTCGGCATCTGTTCTCCGCTAGGTATTTGAGGTACGCAAAAAGTCCCCATAGCATTTCAGGATGTAAGCTGGAAGTATTGTTGGTTTTCAATTCCTGGTTATCTCAGCGCACAAAAGAGAGAGAGAAAGAAAGAAACGGAAGCACCGTACGCTAAAGACGTGTTGCCACATCAACAAGACAGTCGGATTGACAAGCACTAACGAGCTATTAAAACACATTGACGCAAGAAAAAGAAATTGCACAGCCCAACTCAATGATGGTACGCACAACGGGCAAATAGAGCGATTAGCTGTAGGAGAACCACTGCTGTGAATCTTGTTCTCTCTTTTCTTTTATTTCGTGCCTCAACAGAGTTCATAATGGTCACCTCGTAAATATTACTGGATGTCAGATAACAGCATTAGATATCTATATCATACAGAATCTGATAAATAGCGAGGTACTGCAAACGTTGGGCGGACCTCCTGCCTTTATAGACTCTTGGTGGGTAATCTGAACATGTATCATAAAGCATGTGCTTCGGCTACAGGACACCTCTATCAGACAATGCGCAGTGATGTCTGCGTGGTTACTGTTACGCGTAAGGCGCATGTGAATGTACGCTGCTCATTAACAGTATTGACTTTTCCAGCAGGAACTACACATGTACCGGTACGAACCTACATGCCTAGGCCTGCCGACATCGTTTGCACAGCGACGTTCACAAATTAATTAAAATAACAAAAATAGGGAAACGCTCCTTACACCGCTGTTCGTTGCAAAAGATAATGTTGGCTGGCCTGCACTTACGGCTTAAAGAATAACACAACGTGCAAGTCAACGAGAAGACACGTTCGGGCCAACTGTACCATTACTTTGAATTATTCTCAAGGCTTCTTTTAGTGGCATTCTGCCATTCTTATTACCACCGGACTACCTCAAGTATTGGTGAGACACACCACCTCGATTAATATATGGAGAGAAACTAATAGCGTGCTTTTGCAAACCCTCGAGTCAAGTGACACGGCAAGCACGCTTCACTGCACAAATTTGAAGCCTTGCTGGAGGAGTCGATAGGCGTAAGGAGTCAGCAACGAGCGGATAATTTATCTTTCTGTCTCCTATATTTGTTTCTTTTGTTTTGTTTTTTAGCATGCCTCAGCTTCCTAGCATTTGCCGATGCTTGAGAATCAGTTTTTTTTTTATTTGGGGTTTTACGTGCCAAAACCACTTTCTGATTATGAGGCACGCCGTAGTGGAGGACTCCGGAAATTTTGACCACCTGGGGTTCTTTAACGTGCACCTAAATCTAAGCACACGGGTGTTTTCGCATTTCGCCCCCATCGAAATGCGGCCGCCGTGGCCGGGATTCGATCCCGCGACCTCGTGCTCAGCAGCCCAACACCATAGCCACTGAGCAACCACGGCGGGTGAGAATCAGTTACAGAGCTCTGTATGGCCGTAAGATTCTAATGCCTATGTGAGAACAGATACGGCGCTGGTGCATTTTAGCCGAAAGGATACGTTAGAAATATTCCAAGCTAGCGTTTCCGCAGTACACTAACGCCCAATATGTGGTAGCCAGCTCATTGTTAAAGCGGCGATGCTTGGGTGGCTGGTGCATTGTTCTTGCTCTCGTATATTAAATATGCATGTCAGAATGGTTGACTGTTGGGCCAGTTGGTGCATCATGTGTCGTTGAGCGGAATGTTTACCTTTCCTGCGGCTGTTTCCATGTCGGACAAACAGGGCGTTGTGTGAATGACCACACTCGCGAACACTCAAATACAGGGTCGATAAGCGAGCAAAAAGTAGCCACCTGCCACTGCATTGCGTTGAATCTGGTTGTGAGCGATTTTTTTTTAAAGTTTGCGCCATAGCGCCAACATACCATGGTGAGCGCGCACGGTTGATACCTGAAGTCTTCCAGATCCAAAGGAGCGGCGATGCATGCGTAAGCTTTCCATCCATTCCACTCTTTTCGAAGGAGATATCATTCTTATCGGAGTGATTTCGTTCCATGTTACTTCCACGCACTTTCCCCTTCTGTCTTTTCCGATTTTCTTGCAAAGTTGTACACGGTATATATATATGCTGCTTGAAAGAATAAAGATTTGGTTGTAAGTCAGCACCGTTGCCTGTCCCTTCCTCACGTCCTGTACCTTTTACTCGCCGTGGTTGGTGTTGGGCTGTTAAGCACGAGGTCGAGGGATCGAATCCCGGTCACGGCGGCCGCATTTAGATGGGGCCGAAATGCGGAAACGCACGTGGTACTTAGATTTAGGTGCACGTTAAAGGACCTCAGGTGGTCCAAATTACCGTAGTTCCCCCACCACGGCGGGCGTCATAATCAGATCATGGTTTTCGCCCGTAAAACCTAATAATTTTGCACCCCCCTCCTTTGCACCGTCCTTTACATTTGCACCGTTTCTCCTCAAGTATACTTTAGGAAGGGACGCCGGACATCGCAGAACTCCCAGACTAATCGCCGATTTAACAGCACGTTGGCTGCCATATTTAGGGCATTGAGCATTGCGGTAAATACAGCTTGGCATTTTTCCAAAGAGTTCACTGCGGCGTACCGGATTCTCAAAGAAACCCTGCCGTTCGTTCCACATATAAGGGTATATAATTTGTCTTCCGATATTCTTTTCGTGCACATTTATGTTCCATCTTTTTTCGGTATGGATAGCGTCATCGCATGTCATTTGCTACTTGAGTCTGGTAGAATTACGTGGATGTTGTAAACATTTATCCCTCCCACCTGTATTCGGTTTCGATTTTTACTTGTGCATCATTTTTCTGGATCTTTGGCGCATAGTTAATCACAAGCGCTATGCCAGCGTTGTTTTCACATACGTGATGCTTTCTTTTCTTTCACTGTGCAAGGTAATATCACCATACATCATGCGCCACATAATGTAAGAATGAGGTGTTATACAACGAATAGTGGCACGTCCACACTTTCGGACACGACGTGTTCGTGCTGCTAAACCATCAGAAGTTCAACGTATTAATTGCCACAGGGCCGATCAGATTTAACACACGACGTTCAAGTAAAGCAGTCGAAGCTATCATATATCGGTAAGCCAGGACTTGTCTTCTACTGCGCGGCCTGTGCGACCTGATGACGTCAGCTAGGACCGCACATTGTACGTTGAGAAGAGCGAGAAGTTCCCGTCATGGATGAATTGACAATGCCTTGAGTGCGCAGGACAATCAAAGGACAAGTGTTTAAAGTGTGAGGTTTCTCTCTGCATTCGATCTCGCTGCTGCTGCTTCACTGTTAAACAAGTGTGCACCCTTTGGGGTGTATGCAACACAACAATAATCGTCATCTGTCTTGCTTGTGTTTCCTTTCTTGAAAACGCTGCGCTCGTTACTTTCCTGTCGAGAATGCTCTGTCATGCTGATGATGCGCATGCCGTTCGGGACTTGGAAGTGCCGGGTTCGCAGCGTTAAAGAAAGGAAATGCGGGCAAGACAGATGACGATTATTGCTGTGAGGCAAGATACGACCAAAAGGGAGCAATGTTGTTTAAGAATGTTCAAGGCTTTGCGCCAGTTGAGGCCCAACTGAGATGGATAGCCTAAAATATTTAGCAGCATATCTTTATCTGTATTTTCGCGCGTTCAATTGCGTACCACCGAAGTCCAATAATGAAGATTCACCGAAACAGCTGAAGAATTACGCTCTTGGGACTGACGAGAGTACGATCGTTTTAAAGCACTGAGCGGCTGACGCATACGTCGAAGAAATTCGTTTTTTTGTTTGTTTTTTTACTAACAGAGTCACTAAAGGACGATGGCTCCGCTACAAAATGGAGGTCAAAAAAATTGCCAGTCACACTAAAGATTGCTTACGTGCGGAAATGCGAAATCATTATACGGTTTGTAAACCTCGGAACGGTATGAACGCGATCATTTAATACACTCATGACGGGGCGCCACTTCCTCTCCATTAGCTGCATTGTCACGTGCCGAATGACGCACTCACTAGGCACACCTTGAGTCAGCCAGACTCGTGGAGCCGTCGTGGCGTCGAGGGAGCGTGCTCGTTTCGCACCCAGGAGGCCTATGTTCGATTTCAACCGATACTGAAAGGTGCCAAATTTCCTTTTTAAAGCCGTTAATTTACTTTGTTTACAAGAACTTCCCTGAGAGATTTGACGTCAATCCGAGTATTTTTTACGTGCTTGTGCTCTCTGCGATATCGGCCGTGTTTGGTACTATCTTTCGTTCACGCCGACTGCGACGTATGTTCGCTCAATGAGGCATATAATGCTTTCGAATCAAAAGCTTCGCCAGCCCCAAGGAATCTGCACAAAGCTTACGTTTCTTTTCTGTCCTCAAATCGAGCCGTGGAAATATTACTGGATGTACCACCAAATCGGCCAACAGTCCGTTTAAGCAGCTGTCAGCGCTTATGTCTTGCCTCCTGACGGCAAGAGGGGGCAGTTGACGTTATACAGACTTTGCACTCGTCAGCGAGCGTTTTTTTTTTTTTTTTTGCATCCCGTCAGGCACGGGTGGCCCATTACACCGATTCGTTCGGCGAGAGGCGTCTCAGCGAGTCGGTTGCAGGGTGCGGCGCGTCGTGTTCGACACCTACCGAATCCTCGGGCTCCCCCTTCACACCCGCCACGGGTTCGTCGGCCGGAGACGTGGGCTGCTGCGCCGGAGTCGTGCCGTGCGGTGTGACTCCAGAGGGACCTGGGACAGCTGGCGGTGAATTTCTGCGCATCGGAGAGCCGGCTTTGGAGCCGATCTCGTGCGCGCCACCGGGACTGACCGCGGCCGGCTGCTTAGGGGTGCGCTCGCCATCGGCTTCTGTTGTGTCCCGGAATGGCGTCGTAGCTCCAGGCTGGGCGGCCGGCGCCTGCAGCAGCTGCTCGGCGTCGCTTCGTGGCGTCCTTGGCGCCGAGTCCTGGCTGGTCGTAACGACACTCAGCGCGGAGACCTGCGCCTGGCCGCCGCTCTCAGAAGACAGCTTCTACGGCGCCGCGTTCTCGCACGCACAACCAACAGCGCTCCGCGAGAGCGGTGCGATGTCGTCAGTGCGGCAATGACAAAACTTGAGAAATGCAGCAGTGAGCACCTTGGCAGCGCAACATTTCCCACCCGGAGTATGGGTCCATCTTCACAGCGGGATATCAACCGCCCTTTTCTTTTCGCTAATGGTTAATGAAGAATTATAGTCCATTAACAGAAATTAGCTTTGCGGTACTTAACTGTTGGCGTACCGCCTGCGGGATGGTAGCTCGAGCGACAATATTTACATTTCAAAAGATCCACCTTAATAAGCTTTGTCACATCAGTCGGCGTCAAGACTTTATGGCTCCAGAAAATTGGTGCATGCCTGGAGTATTGCTTAAGGCGTACTAGCGGGAGCCCGAAACCATTTCAGTGATGCCTACAGTTAGACTAATTGTCAATAAGCGTGAACGTTAAGGATTCCACTGTAGTGCTACGGTGAAAGGCTGAACAATAAAGAAAGAAAGAAAGAAAGAAAGAAAGAAAGAAAGAAAGAAAGAAAGAAACTAAGTATTTAAGTAATCGAGAAAGAAAGAAAGAAAGAAAGAAACAAAGAAAGGAAGAAAGAAAGAAAGAAACAAACAAAGAAAGGAAGAAAGAAAGAAAGAAAGAAAGAAAGAAAGAAAGGAAAGGGCTGAGGTCTATACTATGGAGTTTTCGCGTGATAGAACAATCGGAAATGTTTCGCGACCTAAGGCACCTTGTACTTGCAGTGAAGGTCACCGTAGAAAAGTTCCCCTTACTTTAAAATTCGCCGCGCAATCAACAAAGGCAAATGATTGGAACGCTGATACCGAGGCCTATTGCTCTCCTTTAGATGGAAAGAAAGCTAAGCCTCGCGATGGGTTCATACTTCGTTGCAGTTGTTACCGTGGCGTCTTCGACGTGATTTACTCGCTAACTATATATTTACGTACGCTTCCTTTAGGTGCCGTATTTTTAACGCGATAGCGTTAAGGACGCCGTGTCGCAAAAAAAAAAAAGTAGAACAACTGGACCGGTGTCTTGCGTCGGACGTCGTTTGACGAAAAATCATTCCGAACCACAAACCCGCAGGCCCTCCCCCGTGGCGCGGAGGCGTTACTGACCTAACTGAATCACTCTAAGTAAGATCCGTCAGAAAAATCGTAGATTACCACCTAAACACAACCTACAGAAATGATAGCGTCGGATTGTATTTTGAATATACCAGAAAAGAACAGAAACCCCTTTTCCAGAGTTTCTGTCACTCATAGAGAGGCGCGGCGAGCTCGGTTACTCGTAACGACACTGTCCAGATGGCGCTAGCCTCCGCGCATTCTTTTCTTTCCTTTTCTTTTTTTTCTTTTTACCATAGGTCGGACATTAGGCGATATAATGACAAGAGCATGGTGGTGCAATCCACCGCCCCCGTCCCAAAGGGGACGCTCATAGCATCCACACATCGCGGCCCATGCAGGATGCCACATTTCTACGGGAAAGCTCGCCTTCGTGCATAGTGTTCGCCGCCAGCGTTTCCCGGTAAAAGTTAGTCATTTAGCGTATCCGCTATTCCGGCCAACTGGGGCGGTTTGGGCGGATTACCGGATTCACATTCTCTAACTATTAGACACTCTTTCTGAGAGACTTCGCATGAATTTCCTTTACAGCTTGGTGCGAGTTTTCAGGCGGATGGGGCCAACTTTCCTTTTAATAAAGCTTCCTGCTTGCTGCACTCAGCATAGCATTTTTTTTTGTTAAAGGTGAACTAGCGGTGACGACGCCGTTCACATTTAAACAAGGGCAAATCACAGCCAACTTGGACGACTTCAATCACGGACGATGTGCGACCTTAATGCAAAAGTGGGGGAAAAGCAGGCTGGCGAACAAACAAATGGCAACTATAGCGTGGACTCTAGGATCACTCGAGGAGAGATGTTGGTAGAATTCGCGGAAAGGAATAAGCTGCGAATAATGAACACCTTCAGGAAGCGTTGGAACAAGAAGTGTACCTGGAAAATCCCTAATGATGAAACAAGAAATGAAATAGATTTCGTGCTTTCTGCCGATCCCAGCACAATGAAGGATGTTGATGTGCTGGCTAGAGTAAAGTGATCTTAGGTTGATGAGGCCTAGCATGCACCTCGATTTGAAGACAGAAAAAGCAAAATTGGTCAAGTAGAAAAGGTCAACCAAGACGCAGTAAGGGTAAAAGCAGACCAATTCAGGTTGGCACTTGCAAACAAATATGCAGCCTTAGAACAGAGATATGAAGATGACATAGAGGCAATGAATGAAACTGCAACTAGGCTGGCTTCAGAAGCAGAAATTGAAGTGGGAGGTAAAGCACCAAGGCAACCAGTAGGCAAGCTCTCCCAAGTAATAAAGGACCTAATAAAGAAACGGCAAAGAATGAGAAGATCCAACTCAAGAGATAAGATAGAATTCGTGGAACTGTCAAAACTGATCAAAAGAACAAAATAAGGCATATTCGAAATTATAACGTGATAAGAACTGAGGAAACAGTGAAAAATGGACGCAGCCTGAAATAAGTGAGAAGGAACCTTGGCATAGGACAAACCGAGATGTATGCACTGAAAGACAAGCAGGGAAATATCATCAGCAATCTTGAAGGTATGATAACAGCAGCGGAACAATTCTATACTGACCTGTACAATACCCAGAGCAGCCACAACACCTCTATGGGAAGTAGTAATGAACAGGTTACAGAGGCTCCTTCTATAACTAGAGATGAAGTTAGAAGGGCCTTGCAAGACATGAAACGGGGAAAAGCGGCAGGAGACGATGAACTACCAGTCGATTTAATCAAAGATGGAGGCGACATAATGCTTGAAAAACTAGCGATCCTTCATACAAACTGTCTACCGACTTCAAGGGTCCCAGAGAACTGGAAGAATGCCAACAATATACTAATCCACAAAAAGGGAGACGTTAAAGAATTGAAAAAATATAGGTCCATTAGCTTACTTCCAGTATTATATAAAATATTCACCAAGATAATCTCCAATAGAATAAGGGCAACACTGGACTTTAGTCAACCAAGGGAACAGGCAAGTTTCAGGAAGGAATACTTTACAATGGATCACATCGATGTCATCAATCAGGTAATCGATAAATCCGCCCAGATCCATCAGCCTCTCTATATGGTTTTCATAGATTACGAAAACGCATTTGATTCAGTAGAGATACCAGCAGTCATAGATGCATAACGTAATCTAGGAGTACAGGACGCTTACGTAAATATCTTGGAAAGTATTTACAGATTCCACAGCTACCTTAATTCTCCACAAGAAAAGTAAAAAGATACCTATAAAGAAAGGGGTCAGACAAGGAGACACAATCTCTCCAATGCTATTCACTGTGTGCTTGGAAGAAGTATTCAAGCTATTAAACTGGGAAGGCCTAGGAGTAAGGATCAACGGCGAATATCTCAGCAACCTTAGATTTGCAGATGACATTTTCCCGTTCAGCAACACTGGGGACGAGTTACAACAAATGATTGAGGAACTTAGAGAGTATAAGAGGGGGTTGAAGATTAATATGCAGAAGACAAAGATAATGATCATAGCCGGGGCAAGGGAACATGAGTTCAGGATCGCCAGTCAGCCTCTAGAGTCTGTGAAGGAATACGTTTGCCTAGGTCAATTAATCACAGGGGACCCTGATCATGAGAAGGAAATTTACAGAAGAATAAAAATGGGTTGGAGCGCATTCGGCAGAGAATGTCAGATCCTGACTGGAAGCTTACCATTATCATTAAAAACAAAGGTCTACAATTAGTGCATTCTACCGGTGCTGACCTATGGGGCAGAAACTTGGAGACTGACAAAGAAGCTCGAAAACAAGTTAAGGACCGCGCAAAGAGCGATGGAACGAAGCATGTTAGGCGTAACGTTAAGAAACATGAAACGAGCAGTTTGGAACAGAGAGCAAACAGGGATTGCCGACATTCTAATTGACACTAAGAGAAAGAAATTGAGCTGGGTAGGTCATGTAATGTGTAGGGTAGATAACCCGTGGACCATTAGGGTTACATAATGGGTGCCAAAGACTAGGTGGGGTGATGAAATTAAGAAATTCGCAGGCGCTAGCTGGAATCGGTTGGCGCATGGCAGGTGTAATTGGAGATCGCAGGGAGAAGCCTTCGTCCTGCAGTGGACAGACAATATAATGATGGCGATGATGATGAGGATGATGACGACGACGACGACGACGACGACGACGACGACGACGACGATGATGATGATGATGATGATATTATGAACACTAAAACTACGGTTCAGAGAAAATTCTCGTTAAACGACGCGTTAGAGGCTCAATTTCTGTGTCGCAAAACAAGGGTCGCGGAATCTGGCGAAGAAAAAAAGGAAATGCAGACGCTCAAACGAGCTCGTAGCATTGGCTTCAATCCAGTATAATCTGAAGCTGTTTACAACCCACCTGGCACAGAGAAACACGCAGAGCGGGGACGGTGCTTACGTCTAACCACCTAATTAAAGGCGCCGAGTAGTATACATATAGTGGTGAATTAGTTCGGTTAAATCTCCTTCGCATCGGGAAATCGCCGTCACGGGAAAGCTGCTGCAGTCGAAGCGCAACGAAATCGACTCGAGCGGTTGTGCGAGCACAGCTCCATACAGAGACGCACGTCTGCGCTGTGCACTGTCTCGCTTTGCACAGAATTCAATACAAATATTCGGTTGCCAACGCGAAACGGGTAAATGAGACTAAACCGTAATAACACAAGCTTAGGCGCACCACGAACTCTGCTATCTATTCTTTTGATTACGGTACCTTAAAGCGTGGGAAGGTGCTTGGAATCAAAGCGTGCTTAGATTAACTATAAGGGCAATAAAGAATAAGAAGGAACAATGACTGACGTAATTGTCTGGCAAATAAGAAGAGTACATCGAATCGCACCGCTTTCTAAAAGGGTCACAATGCCAATATAGAACCCTGCCATATCTATAGACACTTGATTCTTGGCGTTCACTCTCCATAAGTAGCTTACGAGCGCTGGACTGGCGGCAAATATTTCAAACATGGCACCTATATATCGTATTCTGTGCACCTCTTCTTCCTTCTTGCTCGCTTTGTTCTTTTTCTTTTTTTCTCCGCTCCCGCCTCTCGCTTTGTCGCTGCTTAATTAGTTCACAAATGGAGTAAGTTCTGGGGACTGGCTCATCGCACTATACAGGAAGTATTCGAGAGTGAAGGTAGTCGATCGCCTCTGCGCGGACCCTTAATTCACCACGGCGACCAAACACAGCGCAAAGTATTGACTTGCACATGTCAAAATGTGAACCATTTCTTTGCGTTTTCATAAATGCTCCAATTTCAGGGAATCCTCCAGCGTCAGGCACATTTCATTCCAACCTGCTCGCACTGGGCCGAACCGCCATTCCCGTGCCCAGTGAACCGTTTAATCAATGCATCAATTTCAAACAGACATAATTCGCACGCCAAACCTCATGGTACGCCACAGCTTACATTCGCCTTAATACGGCGCACCAGCACTGACAGAATGGACGGCTGATTTAGCTGCGTTGCGCACAGCGACGGCGCACTTACGGCCACCGCCTGCGCAGACTTGGGAGATGTGCGCGCGCACGTACTGGGGCGACGCGGTATGCGCTTCGCCGCGTTCCCTGGTGGGTCCGCAACAGTGGCGATCGGCGGCGTCAGAGCGGCATTACGCGCCCCGGAGCGCGCTTCGGACGACCGTCGGGGCACGTGACAGGTGAACAGTAGACCCGGCGCCAGCGTGTGCAGAGTCGGTAGGGGCGGGTCGGCGCAGGTCAGCATGCCAGACCGCGGCCGACGCCCTGCATCTCACGGCCGCCGGCCGGCCTGCACAGCAAGCACAGATTGCTCACGTGCCTGGCGCGCTCCAGCGCTCGCACGGCGCTCGGCACGGTGCGAGTTCAGTACAGAAGTTCGACAGCGCGTGTAGTACCTGTATGCAGGCCACAAGGAAAACGGGCACGCGAGCAGTACGAGAGGGAACACCAAATTCATTGCTCGTGATGTGTGGATTTGACGCTGACATCTTTTATTATCTAACAAGTAGCTTTGCTGTCGCGCATTAAGTCTTGTGGAACATTTTTACGTGGAATACGCGTGCCTAGCCCCTACGGTCTCTTGAAGCCGTTTCGTGTGTTCCCTTTCATATCGCTCGAGAGATATATGCTATCAAGCCGGAAATTAAGGCGGATACATGATAACTAAAAGACACGCTTACCTCTTGAAGTTCACCAGTGTGCACGACGCTCACGTATTTCATTCGCAAACGTTTAGTTTACAAAAGGAGTTTAGGGCCCGTGCGTACTTATCTACCGCTTACCCCACGATCATAACCCAGTAGCTTATGTAGTAAGCATAAGAGGTGTTCTAGTTTGTTTCTTTTTTTTTATTCGGAAGCTTGCCCTTACGCATAATACAAAGGATGTTAAAAGTACACGAACAGATTCGACTCGTGCAAAAAATCTAGTAGTGAGCGATGATGTGGTCCATGAATCCAACGTTCAAGATCGGGTGGGCGGACAGGCCGAAGGCCTGTCCGGAGGTGGCGGAGACGGCTTAGATGAAGTCCTGGGCACGTCCATAGTAGGTGTGTCACTGTCACATTTTGGATTTCTGTGTTACCAAATGGGCCCGATGAGCCGTAAGGACCATGGTACTGTTGTGGCCAAGGAGCGGTCACAGACGGGGTGAGCGCGACCCCGACACGTAGCCTCCTTAACGTAACCTCCTCTCGGCGGGTTAACCCACCAGGGAGGTCTGACCCACACGGAGGTGCGGCACGTCGGAGATTTTCCTTTTCCCGTATCAGTCGTACGCAGGCGTCTTCGGGAAAATCTGGAAGTGGGTACGTTGTAATCTGTGGGTGGGTTGCCATACGTGCTTCAAGGAGACCCGGTAGGGCTGCTTGAGGCACCCACTGGACGCGTATGAGGGTATTCGTAGTGGCAGCAAGACGGTGAATGCTTTCTGAGAATAGAGTGGACCGAGATACCCTACGTATGTCGTGGATGGCTTGAGTAGAGTCTGTGCGAATGATGAGTTGAGAGTATCGAGCAGTTTGAACAGTAGGTAGCAACGCGGCCAAGCCGTCTCGTACGGCAGCAAGCTCGGCAAGATAGGCCGGTGGTGCAGGATCGGCAACCTACGAGCACCTATGGCCTGCCTCAGGTATCAATGGACACACGAGAGCTGTATGAATCATGGTGCCATTAACACTGGCATCAGTGTGTGTTACAAGAGTCGTATCGTCTTGATACGGGGCTGCTGGAGCTACATTTTCATCCTATGGAAGGCCAGTAGCTTCCTTCGTTCTCTTGGCCGAGGTGTGCGCCACGACAGCAGGGCTGTTCTGCTCCATGTTGGTGGTATCCATCCTCAGGGTACCGCCTGCGCACGTTGCAATTGTCCCCAAGAAGGAGACGCTCTTGACTTGGATGGCAGTTGCATCGGTAATGTTCCGCTCCCTCGACGCAGCGGACAGCAGCTTGCATGGATGCTCCGCGCCAACGCGGCGAGTGCCGCGGGGGCACTCGCGCTCGCGAAGCCGCGCAAGAACTCGAGTTGGTATGTCATAACTGTTTAAGGCTATTAGCGCAGCTCAGGACGAGCAAAAAAGGAAACAGGTAGGGGTAATCAAAGGGAGCGGAAAACAGGGTGTTTTCCGCTCCTTTTGATTACCCCTACCTGTTTCCTTTTTTGCTCGTCCTGAGCTGCGCTAATAGCCTTAAACAGTTATGACATACCAACTCGCCCAAACTGCCACGCTTTCGAGTTGGACGACGCAGCAGGAGGCTGTAGATGACGACGGAACTTGTAGATAGGCGCCAGTAGTAATTACGAACCGCCAAAGCGGTCCATAAACAACAGAGTTCCAGTAGCGAGGAAAAACCAGCAAACGGGGCGAAAATCCGGAGCTACGGAAAAACACGTCCGAGCGGAACGAGCGCTGGAAAACGCCTCTAGTTTGTTTCTTCTTTTTCGCCTTTAAAGGGACACTAAGGACAAATATTAAGTCAACCTAAAGTAATCGGTTAGTGCTCCATGATCGTCAATATTATCGCGAACAGAGCCCTAATAATCGACAAGTTCAGGTAAATGTAGCATATGATTAGATACTCCTCCGGGGACATTCAAGTACTTGCCCGATGACGTAGGCACTCCTCATTTAAATTCTATGACTAGTACGCAGCCACCCCTTATAAAAACATCATTGTATTGCATTATAAAATTAAAGAAAATGGTACTTGTCCAGTTCTATTTCATTTTCAGAAAAAAGAACTCATTCACAATACCCTTGACAACGACGCGGGCGGTCGAAACGTTTCGTTTTCGCTCGACTCTGCGCCGCCCACGCTTTTGCGTTTCAGTAGTTTCGTTATCGCGTAGCGCTGCGCTGGTTCTGCTGGTTCGCGAAGCTCGCACAAACTGCAAGTAGCAGAGAATTCAGCTTCAATGTGATGTGCCGGGATGCCCGAACGGTCCACGCCACTTGACCTGAAGCTAGCTGCAGCGGCGAATCCACCGCTCTGTCTTGGCTCGGTTTCTCTATGGCCGTGCGTTTGTGTTTTGGGTGAAAAGCGTACCACCGTCTGTCGCGCGCCGTTTGACTCACCGAAGGCAGCAAAGGGTGGTGATGGTGTATGCAATGTCACCAATCCCCCGGTTGGGTGGCGAAAGATTTAAATTTTGAAAACGGTATTCGGACTCTTGAGACGCAATTTACTCGTAAACGAAGTTTTTCCTTGGCACAAAACAAGCTTTGTGAGGTTTCTGGAATGGAATTTAAACAGTCCACGTCGAGTTAGTATTTGCCTCTAGTGTCCTTTTAACTCCGCCGGGATAGGACAGGAAGGTAACATGCACTTTTTTTTTCTTTTGCAATTTTCCTATTTCTATAGAATCGCTTACTTCCATTTAAGATGAAATAGCGCGATTAAGGGACAGCCCGTATTAGCCCGATACACTACCGCTGGAGTGCAGTCAACATTATTCTCTGAGCGTTCCCATCCTAAAAAATTCTTCGAATAGGAGTCGCCCATTGTTTCCTTATCCCAATGTTCTCTGCCGAGTACACGCGCGCTGCTTCTGCAGTCGCCGGGGTTAGAAGTTAATTTCGTCTGGCCGTTTTACCTCTTCTTTCTACTTTAGTAAGAATACAAAACCACTCCTAAATCAAGAGCGCGCAAACTTGAATCGGTGGACCATCATTCGGAATTTTACGGAGTAAAAAAATTATACATCGCTGACCGACAGCGCACAGGGGTTCCTCGACCAGCTTGACTAACTACGCTGTCCTGACATAACGCTGTCAAATGCTGACTGTAAAAATATCGGCTCTCGCGCACGTCGCCGCCGATGGTTCGCTAAGTTCAGCGCTGAGCACATAGAAGCCCCCTCAAAAAGGTCGAAATATTTCGCAACCGCACCTCCCAAACTTGCTCCGAAATCTGCTTATTGCGCCAAACAGCAGCATGTCAAGAAAAAGAAAAAAAAAACGAATCGCTACGGCTTGCTACCACCGGTGCATAAGCGAGCACTACAAGGACATAAAGATCGCGTAACAAATCCTGGTCTCATGTGTGCATGGCTCACACACTCATTGAAATTACGCTGCACCGAAAAAAAATCTAGAATGCTTGAGAGACCTAATCGAGGCCTCGCCTGCTAGATGCGAATGAACAAAAACCTGTTTCCTTCGTGTTCAAATTGTACGATGGAACGTAGATTTCTCAGTGATGTTTTCCTCTTCAAGGCCCATATGTGGACTTTCTGGCGTCTGGGCCTGCCTTCTTTACCGACTACGGACGGCGCCTGCAGCGCAAATTTGTGCGACTGCGCAGTTAGGTAGGGTTTGCTCTTCAAAGTGCAATGTGCTTGTAATGTCGTGGGTGACACGACACGCTTCATTGTAGGTTGTTCTGCTCATAAACGAGAACGCGAGTTGCTGACGTGGGCTGTGCGCAGTCCGCGCTATCGTGTGCGCGATGCATCCGCGCTTTTCTACCTGAAGGGAGACTATAGCGTTTATTTTTTTTTTTCACGGGGGGTGTCGCGTCTAGTTCTCGTCTTCACAGAAGCGACTGGTTCGCATGGCGAGCGGGTTGAGAATTAAGAGCCTAAATACGCTGCGGTCAGGCACCTGAAACGCTCGTATGTATTCCGAAGCTATAGTATAGATACGCATGCAGCTCTACAACTATGCTTGGATTAAGATGAAACATTCGATACTGTTGATCAATAAGCGCGGATCATCACTCTGATATGCTAAATAAAAGTACGCACCAGCTTCAGGGACGATGTAATAATGAGCGAGAAACTCGATTCGTTGACCGTGAAGATGCATAACGGGCGTGCGTGTGTTTACCATCAAGCGCTGAAGGAAAGGCTCAGCCTCACGCTCCTTTCCTACGAACGTTACTCTGCGCATTTAGATGTTCCTTTAGAATAACGAGATTTCTTAAGGAAAATATCTTCGGCTTACGCCTGCACCGAATCAGAGACAGTCATTTTTATAGAATCGGTCATGTGCTCTCGCCACAAGAAGTCACTCTGTGCCTGTAGAACTAGGTGCGGGACTAGGCTACGCATTTAGGCGCTCGCGAGACGCTTCCATTGCGCTATCTGAGACTACACCCTTTGGGAAACGCGGCACGCATAGACCAAGACGAGAGAAATGCAAATGAACGCACAGTGGCCACAAGTAGTCTTCTCAGCAGGCCTCCGTGTGGCGGAACATTCAAAGGCTGAATTCTAGCGAGCGGTGGTCGAATCCGTGTGTTGCGGGAGCGAAGAGCGGCATTCCCGGCGGAACGAAAAACGCAGCGGCTCAAGGTGCCGCGAGGCTCACCTACGGTGGACGCGGCCGGGGCTAATCGCTGTCGTTCTTGCACACGAGACCATGCAGGGGCACCGCGAGGGTTCGCGCGCGATTCGGCTCATGGCGATGCCATCGCTGGTCGGCTGCAAACACGAAAGAAGGAAGAAGTTGCCGCAACTGTGTGTGTGCATGCGTCTCACCCTGAAAGTGAGGAACGACGCCAGACAAACCGCCCGGGACGCCTACATTAGATCCTCCCGTCAAAAAAGGTGTCGGGACTGCATGCCGACAGGACTGTCGACAACCTTGGCCAGCTCAGACGTGCCTTCGAGTGATTATCAGTTGAACGCGTAACGCCTTCACATTTCCTTGCGAACTTCGTTCGACCCGCCATGAGTTCTTAGTGGCTGTGGTGTCGGCATGCTAAGCACGAGTCACGGGATCGAATCCCGGCCACGGCGGCCGCATTTCGGTGGGGCGAAATGCGAAAACACCCGTGCACTTAGATTTAGCTGCACGTTAAAGAACCCCAGCTAGTACAAATTATTCCTGAGCTCCCCACTACAGCGTGCCTGATATTCAAGTAGTGGTGTTGGCACGTAAAACCTCAGAATTTTCAGCTTCGTTCGCTAGACATCCAAAGCACACGCTGTCATTCAACTGAAAAGTTCCGCTGCCTCCTTGCAGACAATATTCTGGCTTCACATACGGTAAAATGAAAGAAGTTGCTGCCTATTTCCGCTTAAGAGCCGGCTTACCCTGAAGATGCAGTCAACATATAGTAAACAATATTGATGTAGCATGCTCTTCACAGTGCAAACAAACACTTAAGGAGCCCTTGATGCCCCTAAAATATTCGTCGGATTCTCCGCGTTACCGTAAAACAGGATGCCAGGTGACAGCCTTCTGTCAGACAGCCTTTTGCCAGAGGCTGCAGTTCACTTTCACAGGATGATTTACCATTGGCACCAACCAGGGCACAATCCACATTCTTGCAAGCATATACGACAAATTTTCCGGAGTAGCATTCTCGATGAAACCAGCCGTTTGCGTACATTTAGGCATGAGCGAATATACGTATACGTCGGTTTGCTATTGCACCATCCAAAACGTGCCTCAGCGTGCCTTCCATATTAAGACATGGGTATACGCTCCCTCCGGAAAACTCATGCTTGAGCCTAGCTTGGCACCTTCTGAGAACATCTTCCCATTTCCCCTACGTAGAGTAGCAGGCCAGAAAGAAACCTCCTCAGGTGGACCTGCCTGCTTTTATCTCATTAACGTTGTTCTGGTTGCCTTTCTTACTTGAAGGTCTGTTAACGCTTGTTCAGGAGCAAGTTATTCATGCGAATAGCATTCTTGGTATTGTCCTCAGACCAGTTTTCCTTTAGATTGTCTAGCTATCCTACCAAAAATGTGGGTCGATCCAGGAGATAGAACTGTCTAAAAATGTGGGCCAATCCCGAAAGGTAGTGAAGCCTAAAATGCGGTCCGTTCCCGTAGGTGTGTGCCACTGGGCATTTACCACTGTTTATGTGCCACTAGGTATGCGTGGACTTCCCGGCGGTGCCACTAGAAGGCGCTGCGTGTCCAGAGGGAAGCGCGAGAGAGGAGCCCGACGGCAGTAGACGCCTCATGCACTGGTTGCAGTTTACAGGTTGCACTCGAAGGGAGAATACTGTGCCGTTCTCTCGAAGCTTCTTGTAAGCCACTGGGACGTACGCACAAGGAACTTGTGTATACGTCCGCCCAACCAACGCGCCCAGCCGTAATCGTCATCTGCCTTGCTTGCGTTTCCTCTCTTGAAAACGCCGCGCCCGCTACTTTCCTGTCGGCAGTGTTGTGTCGTGCTGATAGCGCGCATGCCGCTCGTTACTGGAAAGCAGTGGCGTAGCAACAGGGGGGGCCGGGGGGCCGTGGGCCCCGGGTGCAAGGGGCCAGTGAGGGGCGGGGGGGTGTCATATACGTCTGAAGACACCCCTCTTTCCGCCGGCTACACCCGGGGGGGGGGGGGGTGACAGAAGACCTATGGGCCCCGGGTGCCAGATGACCTAGCTATGCCACTGCTGGAAAGTACCGGATTCGCTGCGTTAAAGAAAGGAATCGCGGGCAAAACAGGATACGTTTACTGTTGTGTGGCAAGATCAGACGCAAAGGGTGCAAACTTTTCTTAGAGTGTAAAATATCCGCCCAAGGTGAATGTCCAGTAAGTTGCATTCTGTGAGATTGCGCGCCACGAGACAAAGCAGGAATTACAACGTGGCTCTGAAAATTATTTTTTCTAGGAATAAATCTGTTCCTCTTTTGTAATAGCAACACCTCCAGTTCTGCGTTGAGACCACTTTAACTTCTCAGTCAAACTATGCCAAAGCATATCTGCTGAGGTCTGTTTAACAATTAGTTTTATCATAAGAAGTCAACAAACACTGACACCAAGGACAACATAGGGGAAAATACTTGTGCTTAATAAATGAAATAAAGAAACGATAAATTAATGGAAATGAAAGTGGATGAAAAAACAACTTGCCGCAGGGGGTGACCGAACCCACAACCTTAGCATTTCGCGTGCGATGCTCTACCAATTGAGCTACCACGACGCCGTTTCCCCATCCACTTTCTTGGGTATTTATGTTTCCTCAGGGTTCTAACTCCCAGGGTTATACAAGGGTTCGTATATTCCTTACATTGACTTCACGATGGCGTGAAGTGCACGGCCACGACAAGAGAGGCAAGAAGAGCTCAACTAGAAAATAGAGCTGGGTAAATGTAGTCTGAGCTTCTAGACTTTCAGATGACGAGCAGGAGCCTTGCGCAATGGTTACGGGGTACGTGTGCCCTGTGCGGACGCGTCCCCAAGCACGCACGGTTTGTACAAATAAATAAATATAAGCAATGCAAAAAAAAAACAAGCTGCAGTGACGCGCGCAGACCGAGCGCATCAATGTGTCGCACTGCTCGCGATGCGCGCAATGCCCACATATGCAGAGCGCTGATAAACGGGAGTTCGGAAACTCCTCCTCGCGAAAGTTTGCAAGACGGCGCTTCCCGCGGCGGACGCTACGTTTTCCGTAACGTTAGGGCCCGAATGACGACGAACGAACTGGGACCCGAGCGCGATACCGGGTCGCTCATCCGGGAGCCGCTTCCCCCACCCATCGCATCGTGCCCGTGGCGGAAGACAGGGCCACCGCTTCAAAGAGACCGCGCTGCGCTTACGCTGCGTACTCGGCGGCCGCGTGCCGGCACGTTCATTCAGCGCGGAGGCAGGCGACCAGCAGCGCAGGCGTCGTCGTTACACCGCGGGAACACCCTTTGGCACTAACACACGGGTGAGACGCTCCGAAACACTCGACCTTCCTTGCCGCGTGGCCTCCAACTTCCCCTGTGGGCCCGGGATGCGTTATGCGCGCAAGCTTGTTTGGCCGTGACGGATCTTTAGGTGCACTTGACGCGAGTGAATTTTTACCGTTCGTTTGTTTGACCGAAGGAAGTTTATGTGAAGAAGGCGTGATTTCTGCTGACTTCGTGTTCACAGTACCTGTGTGTCGACCCTGTGCCTCAGGGTTTTTATAGCTGGTCAGTGCCAATGGTAACTTCGCGACCAATGAGATGTCTCGTGTGCTATCGTTCCACTCTAAGGACTGTTGTTACTGGAGTTACCTTCGCTGAAAGCAAGCCTTTCTGGGGTCCTGCAGGATTTCGCCCGTAGAGCAGCCACCCTCGCATTGTTCACGAGGACACAGTTTTGCCCTTTTCTCGGGAACATCTTTCCTTTAGCAGAGGCACTGCACCGCCGACATTTATATTAAAGCTTTTCCATGTACAAATTAGCGAGGTCGGCACTGACGTGTTTATTGCCCTCTTTCTTGCAGCAAACAGGCCACCATGTCCGGCTACGGATGGCCCTACGTGATCTATCCAAACTGGAATGCCTACGCGGCGCACACGCTGGCTACAGCGCGGAACGCGCTTGAGGAACGCGAGCGGAGACTCAGCGAAGAAAGAGCGCGCCGAAGAGAACACCAAGGTGACGGCGAATGCTTGAGTGGCCGTGCGATCCGCATTTGTCGCAAAGCTGTTTTGACCAGCCCAGAAGCCGGTCATTTGTGCTAACGCGTGCGCGGAAGCTCCTAACTAGTGTAACGCCAACACTTTATCGTCGTTCAAGGGCGCGCCGTGCGGCTGATTCGCACTCCATATCGCAATGCGTTCACACATCTTCAGGAGAGGATGAAGCCGCCGACGCCGTACATTATCGCTACGTCCGACACAGCTCGCGCGCGCTCGTATCTCATGTGCAAACGTGTCTCTTAGCTGGCGTGAACAAGTATTGTGCAGTATCACGAAAATGCCTCCACCCGGTCTATAGCGTCTCTAAGCCATAGAGTTTCACACAATTACTAGAGGGAACTGTGGCACTGGTGTCTACGAGAGCTGAAAGTAGTACAGCCCAGCCAGCTTGGGAATGATGAATAGTACATGGACTTGCCTAAACTTCGTCCTTCTGGCTTTAGACGGCTTCGTGACTTTGCGAAGTGATAAGCTTTAAGAAAAATGATGAGTTACAAGTGATTAAACAAACATGATCAATATTGTCCTACGGCAGGATTCGAACACAGGACCTCTAGCACAGAAGCCCGACATTGAAACTATTACGCCACGGACGCACAGACAAGCGGGCCCGCTGCAATTAGCAGCGATTATTCGTGCTTGCAGAGACCTATTACATTCTGCATTAAGAGAAACAATCGATTGCTTTGAAGTTCAGGCAAATTTAGGCCCAGATAACAAGAACATCTGAATACACAAGCACGAAGATCAGACACATCCATGTACTATACCCATCATTCCCATGGTGGCTGAATGATCGCAGCGCCAGAGTTCCCTCTAGTAATTGTAGGAAACTCTAAGCTCCTGCTCATTGGCACTTTTAATATCTGACAGCGCTTCAACGCGATTCTTGGAGTGAGAACCAGCGCCTCGCTGCTGCTATCAGTGCGCGTGCCCCTTGGTCTGCGAAGTTGTGTGTTTATAAGAGCGGCATGCGCGGCTTCACTCGTGATTTTTTTACGCGAGTTGCTGTCCAATACGATTGAATTTTGTTTTCATTAAAAAAAAGCATACCCAAAAGAAACACCGACTATCTTGGGCATCCTGCTGAGTCACAGAATAGCCTGGAAGTTAGATACAGAAAGCGTTTGAAGTTCAATTATTTCGTTTTTTTTCTTTAAATCTATTGCTGCGTCTCGATGTGAGCGGATGCGCGGAAAGGAGTATTTTACAACACATGTTGATACGAAAGCGTGACGAGTGTGCTGTTCTCGATTACATTCTCACAATATCGAATTCTGCAAAATTAATGTTAAGCTTGTGGTTATCGTTTTTTAGATGTGCGAAATATGCTATAATGACGCCATTCAAATGTGAAAAGTATAATGGTTGATTAATACGTAACATCTACGAATGTGGTTTCTGAGCTCGTGCTGAAATATGGCCTAGTTGTTTACCAGGAATGATTTTAATACTACTTCTTGCGGTAACCCGCAAAAAGTAGCATAACGTCCCATGCAACGCGCCTGGCGGGCTCGCCGAGTTCCCTTGCATGACTGATTCAAATACATACGTGCATAAACATCCAGTGTATTGTCATACACACGTGAGTAAAAGGTAAAAATAAAGGATGCATCATGCGTTCCCAGCACTTCAACGCGAAAAACAGCGCGGTTAATGTGAAAGTGTAGCTAAGAACCAGAAAAGAAGCACCGTATAATTTTTAATGTTTGAATGGCTTGACGAGTACTGACATAGGAGTCGAGCGCTAAGTTAAAAATGCGCTCCAATCTTAACATGAAATTCAACGATGTTGTAGCGTAAAGCGCCATGTCCTTATTTCTGAAGACGGTGAAATAGCTAATACAAGCGCCTTTCTTCCGGCTCCACGTGACATGCAGCAAAACAACCTACGTAGGAATGCCACACGGGTTTTGCAATGTCGACAGTGAATAAATGCTTTCTCAATTAACATGAAACATTCGTTAACTCTGCGCTAAATAAGAGTACGCGACCTTTGTGCAGGCAATGCCATAAAGGTGGACGCCGTGGATCTTTACTCCAAGGACAACGCCAAGCACCACCACACGGAAATGTTCGACTCCCTGGAGAGGAGCGACCCGCCGCTTATCATACGCCGCGGTCAACCATTTCTTCTAGCCGTCCGCTTCAAGCGTGAATACCAGCCTGGAGTCGACGACGTCTCCCTCGACTTCAGCATCGGTAACAGCTCTCAAGCACGTTAGGGAGCTGCGCTGCAGGCGGCCATGTTTCATTATTTCTGTCTTCGTTTACTAACTAAACTAAACTAAACTGGCCGACCGACCGACCGACTGAACTCACTCACTCACTCACTCACTCACTCACTCACTCACTCACTCACTCACTCACTCACTCACTCACTCACTCACTCACTCACTCACTCACTCACTCACTCACTCACTCACTCACTCACTCACTCACTCACTCACTCACTCACTCACTCACTCACTCACTCACTCACTCACTCACTCACTCACTCACTCACTCACTCACTCACTCACTCACTCACTCACTCACTCACTCACTAAATAAATAATATATCTAGCACGCACATTCACAAAACTTGTCTTTTCGAGACAGGCCGCGATTGACCAACGCCGAGATGACCGTTTCGTTACAATGCCGATCACTGTCCAGATACAGGGATTAAGGACGGCAGCAACCAGCACCCTAGCTTCTGCGAGCTCAGAAGGCGTCGTGTTTTTCTTCTTCTTTTTGCAAGTTTTTTACACATTGTTTGAAAGCTAACGGGAAATGACAGAAATACATTATACACGCCTAGCTGGCACACCACGCACGAGCGGCACCAGTTTTTACGGCCGCAAACCTCCAAATAGCATTGGATGTTTGAAGTATGGGGGTCAATAGAAAATCGACCAAATTATGGGGCATTTCTCTTTTCGCAGACAAAAACAACTTGAGAAGAAGCTACGATGTAGACTGGAATGACTCCAATTCCAACTCGTTAAGACAGAACACCTCGAGGGAAACAAAAATAAGGTTACGATATTGTTGACTCCATAACACAGTCTTGTCCCGCATTCACAAATGCGTTCTTAGGCTATAGAACAAATCGTAAGAGCAGATATTAACCAATCGTGATGTTGGACATATTAACCAACTTGCTTCTCTGCTGTGAAAGGGCGAATGACGCTTTTATCACATTAAACTACGGCTCAGAAGTGCAGTGCAGTACAGGCCAAGCTTCTGTTGACCTCTCAGAAAAAACTCGGGAATCCGCCTGACGATGCGCTAACCACAAGTACTCTGATTTCATTCCCTGGCAAAGGCGGGCAACCTCTCAATCTCACAGAGCGAGGCGAGATTGGCAACTGCTAGACATTCTGTGAGGTCAGGAATTCCGACTTCAACCTCACGTGTTGCTTCGAGATTGGCGTCGAATGCTGGCTGCGGCGCACTTTTGAAGTCAAACTCTTCTGTAGCTACTTATGCGCATAGTTGTGCCTCCTAAATCAAGGTGCCGACGGTATTTAGTAAACCAACTTACGCGAGTTCTGACATCTGATTATGATGAATTAGTGACTTGCGACGCAAGGGCAAAGTATGGCCAAAGAGGCGCCAGGCTGATTTCTGCCATCTTTATATATGCCTACATGTAGGTATCCTTGAAGTAGCAAATTTAGGCAGCTGGAACCTCATGTACTGAACAAACTTTTTTTGTGGGAGCATTGTGCTTAACTTAAGTCACCTGTGTGAGAGGCGTCGAGACATGTTAACAAACACAAAAACTAAGTACTACATTCAGCATTTAGTACCCGATTCCCAAGTTCCGAACGAATGAAATGATGTTGAGTTCGAGAAGTCGACCTCAATAGGGAGTTTTAGAATAGGGGCCCCAATAGTTTGGGGCCCCAAAGAGCTTTGCGGGTGTTAGCGTTGGGGCACGTAGGAGTGAAGAGTTTTAGAATAGGGTTTGACGTTTGCGGATAGCGTCTCGCGCTGACAGCGCCACTACCGCGTCAAAGAAAGACTATTAGAAATAATTAAATAAAATATACCATTTTATGATAGGAATAATAATTTTTACTTGCGTGTATTCGCGTTTAAGTACAATTTAGGGGTTATTCTCTGTAAGCAGCAAACAAGTAGTTGCGCTTAGTTTTGAGCAAACCAACTTTACTAGCCTTCACCAGCCAAGCTTAGCCGTGTTGGGCCTACGAGCCATAAAATCCACAATCGAATTCAAAATCAGCGGCGTCTAATGAGTCAATCTTCATAACACACGCTAGTTGAGAGAAAGCGATAACCGCACTCACTTCTACTAGCTTGCGAACTTCACGCGTTACCGCGAATCGAACCCAGTTTTGTGCTAGGTTAGAGCCGTCGCTTCGATGGGTGCCGCCATGTTTGCCGACGCAAAGCTTTTGGGGCCGCTATTTGGGCTCCCGCTAAATCGGTGAAATAGCGTTCCCAACGCAAAACCCAAACGGAGTTTGCGTCTTGCGCATGCGCAGTGGCTTCGACGCTATTTCTTTGGGGCCCCAAAACGTTTGGGGCCCCTATTCTAAAACTCTCTAATGATGGGGTCGAAGTGGGGTCAATTACAAGCGCTAAGAGTTGAGGTGTTGTTTCCTGCAAGCATCTGGGTCTCGTGGGATAAGGTTGAGCGAGATCGTCAACCCTGATTGCAGTTTGGGGTGAAGTCGTTCGCCCACCTGCGGTCCCCGGAAATGTCGCATGGTTCCCGCATAGGTTAACACCCGCTAAAAACGGCGTTCGTGGCCATCGCGAGGGCTGCACTTGCAAACCCAGTGCGTTGCCGCGAGAGCTTGACGATTTGCGCGTACTTGTGGCTGGCGGCGGCGCAGGTCCCAAGCCCGAGATAAGCAAGGGGACCTTCGTGAGCCTGCGCGTGCCGGACACCAAGGGCAACTTCAGCCGGGCTCCGCAGAGCTGGGACGTGCGCCTGACGCACCACGACCGCGCCGTCATCTGCGTCCAGGTGTTCGCTCCGGCCAACGTGAGCGTGGGCCTTTGGCGGGTGGCCGTGCTTAGCTGGTCGCGCGCCAACCCGGAGGCCAAGGACAAGTACCGACATCCGTCCGACATCTACGTTCTGTTCAATCCGTGGTGCAAAGGTACGTCTCGTGCGCCTCTCTTCCACCGAGCCGAAAGACGCAGATTCAGAATTATTACAGCATAGACATTTCATACGCGACTGCGTCTTCCGTGATTTCGCATTATTATTATTATTATTATTATTATTATTATTATTATTATTATTATTATTATTATTATTATTATTATTATTATTATTATTATTATTATTGTTGTTGTTGTTGTTGTTGTTGTTGTTGTCCTGTTCTTAATCTTAGTTATACTGGCGTCTCTTCCACTCTCCGCCATTCTTTCTTCCTTCTACTATAGCATACATATGTCGTTAGGAGCAAGATTTAATTATATGAACATCCGAGGCGCGTTTTCGCTGTCGCCGTCAGAGCTGCCGTCGTCGCCACCGTGCTGTCCTGAGTAAAGCTTAAATGCGAGGAGAATGCGCGGCCCAGGCGACGTGTATTGGTGGTCACATGATATGCTGCTGGTGCGAGGGCGAGCCGGACAGACGTGTTTAAACTGGTGGCTTGACGCACGTTGTCTGCCCGCGGGCCCCGAATGTTACATAAAGTTCACGTGATCGTGACCGAGCTGCGTGCACGGCCGAGCGTGTATACGTTGCCCGGGTGCCATGTTTGAAGGTCACGTGATCTGCGGGTGCCGCTGTTGTCGCCTCCGTGCTGTCCCGAGTAAATTGTAAGTGTGAGGAGAATCAGTGGCTCGTGCCCCGTGTGTTCGTGGTCACGTGATCTGCTGCGGGTACGAGGGCGAGCAGAGAGAGCTGGTGGATTCACGCGCGTTGCCTTTCAGTACTTTCGGCGCGCCTAGTGTTAGGAGCCGCGTCATCTGCTGAGTTTTCGAGACGCGGCACTGGACGGTTGAAGGAGGTTGCAACACGGAAGAGTCGTTTTGTAACAAGCATGCGCGCTCTCAGTTGCTCTTTGCCCCACCAACGTTGTGACAGCGAGTGCTTGCGGTCACCGAGTGAACTACGTTCATGAGTGTCTTTGGGCGCGAGAAATCAGGCCTATTTAGCGAACGTTTACTGCAATTTACACCACCCGTAAGACTATGAGCATTCCCTCAATTGGTCTAATACTTTGCTGTTGCAAAACTATTGCATGTCTTTGCTAACACATATCGAGTGATTTGCTATGGTTATCAATGTTTGGCTTTCGGGCGAAGCTGTGAGTTTTTTAAAGGAAATTTGCGCTATCGATGACTGTCACATACTGCAGTCATACCTTTTTCCTGAAGGACGTAAAAACAATGACCTCGCTTTGAATGCTACTAACACCAATGCTAGGGCTTTAATTTCCATATAGCAAATATTTTTTTTATTCTTTGGATCCTGTGCCGTTATGGAAGGTCCTTGATATCAATTACTTTTGTGTACGCTGATAAATCCTTAAACATTTATTATCATGGTGAACGCGTTGCAGTGAGGAGTCAAAGCTCTCTCGGTTTTACTTGCAGACTATCAAGCTAATTCATTTCGTCAGAACCTTTCCTAAAGCTATACATACCCATGTTTTCCTCATTTTGAATGCACATCGGTGGTCTGGAATGGTACCCCTGAATCCAACAGTCACATCATCAAATGGGTAAAAAAATGTATTTAAGTAAACTATAGGACCATCATCGGCTTATTAGCACCGGTATGATATAGCCACCATTCAAATTTTATGTGTGTATATATATATATATATATATATATATATATATATATATATATATATATATATATATATATATATATATACAAAGTATAGGCGTGTATGTGCCCATCTTTCACAACTCGGGATACATTATTTATCTGCTTGGTATATACCACCAGCAGTGGGTGTAAGTCTGACAACGTAAAACAGAGTAGACATTCGCAACAGTGTAGACATTCGCAGTCCGCACTGCCTCAATTTTTTTTATAATGTACCTACACACAAATAAACCAATGTAGTTAAATGGAAAGGTTGTGGCAGAATTATGTAGTCATCTAACAACACACAGTGTCAACTCTTTGTCGACATTCGATTTGTCGACAACAAAATAGGAGAACTTGCTATATCGTCGACAGAAAGTATTGGCCTTTCATATTTCGCTAACCTCCGCACGTTGTTCCAGATGACCTGGTGTACATGGATAACGAAGACTGGCGACGAGAGTACGTACTCAACGATGTTGGCAAGGTTTACGTAGGGTCCTGGAAGCAACCATGGGGTCGGCCCTGGATTTTCGGTCAGGTAGGCAAGTGCAGGTTCCTGAAAATTGCAGAACAGTAGTACTTGAAATGTGAATGCACCGGTAGAAATGACCAAAGCTTAAACTTTGAGAACAAGATATCGTTAATCCTTCTAGAAAAAAAAAAAGACATCATGAATCCGTTCAAGGAAGGTCGCGTGCACAGATACGTAGGGTTGAATAAGTCAAAAATTTTTCTCGAACACTGACCAATATTGACAGCATTGAAAAATTAAATCAAGCGATTGTTGGAATCAGGTCTTTGTAAGCGTGTAAGCACTTATTATCTGGGCTGTCAATTGCTTTACAAAACTTACGAAAAAAAATCTAGAGAGTAACTCTGAAATACGGTGTTAACAAACTATGTCCCAATTCTGTCAACAGCTTCTGCTGGGGCATCTGACTTTCTGAAGGTGGCATAATTGATATATTGCACTCCTGCAATTTATCACTAATCTAGTGAGCGGGAATTTCGATAAACTCGCGCAAGCAATCTACTATGTGCATAGGTGTAATGCAGTGCGCAAGCTGTAAGTTAAATCATTATATTTGTGCGCTTTAAACCATGTAACAGATAAAGTTCAAGAACTGGAATATCTGTTCTTGATGCCGAGTTACGGAGCTTTGAGCTTCCTTTCTCTCTCTTTTTTTTAAATGTTTGCCGATTTTCGGCAATTGTCTTTTGAATACTGGTGGCCCTAAATCAAGATGATGCTTGTAGCAATAAATAAAATCTAGTGGTCTCGTAAATGCAACATATTTAATTTAATTTAGTTAAGTGGTTGTCTAATGAGACTGGATCATTTGTGGTTCGACATGTGTCTGAATAAGACAAATGTCAAAGCCAAAACTTTTGGTTTGCCAAGTCATAGTTCACGATACGCGCTAAACGAACGTAACAGTACGACCGCAATGACCTGCTGTAGTTATTCCGTTGGTAATACTACTGCTGACTCTCGTCTAATGACGGCAATGCTGAATCGAACATTACCGGCATCTTGCGACGATTAGAGCGGCACACGAATGACGGTCACGGGACTACGCTCCAGTCTCTAGCGCACAGCTCTGTCTGCCGGAGGCCGGAGTCGTGACGTTGGTCTGCAAAGAAGAAAACGCTTATCTCACGCACTCACGTGAAAGCTGTGAAAAGATACATAGTACGGATTAGGAAAAACGAGTGCGCTCGAGAGGGAAACAAGTTTTGCCGGCGACAATGTGACGAGGGCGTTCCCAGCGTCCGAGAACGTGAAACTTGTGTGCCACAGTGCGTCCGCTCACTTTTTTTCCAGTTTGAAGACATTGTCCTGCCCACGTGCTCGCTCGTCCTGGACAAGTCCGAACTCAGTCACGCCGCCAGGGCCGATCCGGTGAAAGTGGTCCGCGCCATCTCCGCAGTGGTAAGCGCATGCCGCTCCGATTACCTGCGCAGGCCAAGCGCGAGATAAAGCTTCGATATGTTTGCACACTTGGATGCTGCGCTAGCTGTACATCAGAATTTTCAAAATCAAACAATACAGTCATTGTAGTCAAGGGTTCGACGAAACTTCGTCTGGTCGAAGAACATGATGAAGAATGGCGGTATAAAGGTTAGAAACAGGGATAATATGCCTCAGAAAGGCTGGCCAATGCTTCGATAGGAGGACCTGCCGCCTTCGACGGAGATACGTCCTCCTATCGAAACGTTGGGCAGCCTTTCTGAGTAGCCTTATCCCTGTTTATAATTTTTATACCACAATGTGGTGCTCCATCTGTCAGCCCCTTTCTTGATTTATGATAAAAGAATAAGTGGCGGTCACTGGCCAAGTAAAGGTAAAATACACAGAGACATTTCGGAGGTACAGGTACTTTGTTCAAACTGTATATGTCACCAAGGAACAAGTACTAATCAATAATGGTCGAACAAGGAATGTCTCATCCTAGAGCCAACGTTTCGACAAGGGAGCGGCAAGAGTCAAAGCAACAAAGCGGTCGTTGCCAAAAAGCTTGGCTGGCGTTGGTTCCAACTTGGTTCCTGGTTCGACCGCTGTTGATCGCTTTCAAAACCATCCTTTTAACGGTGTCCACTTTCTTCTTGCCGCCGTATCGGTCTAATAAGCGTTCAGAGGTGGCTATCACCGTAATAGAAAGGGCCGTTTAAACTGTGTGCTCACTCGAAATGGGCAAGGAGGGCAACGTAGTCGACGGCTGGCGCCGCGTGTGTACAAAAGTGAGCGTGTGCCATCGATGTGCGTTAGAGGTAACAATGCAGTGTTAACCACTAATACGGAACATAATTTGAAAACGATGTAACGCACACCTCAGAGTGCATGCCACGCAGCATCAGTCAAGCCAGACGTTCCTTAAGGCATTAAATAATACTGTTGTTCATTTCAGGCTAATGACAGATAATGTTAACGGCAGATAACGAATAAGAAATCTGGCATCAAATTCCGGTTGTTTAGTTGTCCGAGAACGACACAATGGGTGTTTGTCGAAGGACACTTGCGGTAGTAACATGCTTCATCATTCAGTCTCAAGTTCCTCATTTTTTTATATTTTTCTTCTTGTCATTCTTTTTGCCTCGCTGCAGCACCTTCATCTGCAGCACATGTGGCCCTAATCATAAAATTCTACAACGCTGAGCTCTTTCGTCGGCATTCATCCCGCTTTAGTCGAAAGTTATCTTGTTTGTTCCGTCTCTATTTTCACCAGCCGCCTACAATCTATAACGCATGGAATATAGAAGGCGATCTCTTGCCCTAGCCACCATATTGCGACCTATTCCACACATAAAAAGAAGTCGCTATTCCAGCGCTCAGTGAGTCCCAGCCGCGTAAGGACAGTAGTTCACTGAACTTCGGACGACGCCTCGATAAGGCCACCCATATGGAGTGCTATGCACAGAAAGGCGCGGAACATTGCTCAATTCCAACGGACACGAGACGCCGCCCCAATGGTCTGATAACCGCGTTTCTTTGTTATCCTCTGGTTAACCTCGGCCATGGAGGAAGGAAACTGAGGAGAGGCCCTACCACCTCCGCGCGCTAGGAGAAAAGTGTGGAGGAAGTGACGTAGTACGTTCTCCTCTTTTTTTGCTGATTTTTTATTTCTTTGCCGTAGCGGCCACGCCTTTCGGGCCACAATGGCGGCTTTGTTTTGGTTCTGTGCGCTCACACGTGTTGCTCCGTAGGTTTCGTACCGTGGCAAAGGCGCCGTGCGGGCAGGTTTGCGTTGGTCTTCGTGTTTTGTTGCGCTGCGTTATCTGGACCGTGCTCTCCCGGATGTTGCTGTGGCCAGGTGGGACAGGAGGAACTAAAATTCGTGAAATGAACGCGCATGCAACGCTGTACGCAATGTACCGCGCCACGGCAATGGCTACGGACGAAGGAATATCAGCGGGAAATGTTGCCCTTTTTCGCGGAATCATGCCAACGTGCTAACGATTGCTTAGTATTGCTGCGGAGCGCGCGGGTCCGAGCAGCACGGTTGCGCGCAGCGCAGTGTGGTTTCGCGAGAAATGTAAACAAGAGAGGAGAGCTGGCCCGATAGGCGGAGCAACGCCATGAGCAACGCCAACTTCCGGCTTCATTTTAGCTTCACAAAGAGCGACGTCAGTGCCTCTCCTTAGTTTCCTTCCTCCGTGACCTCGGCGGCATCTCTTTTCCTTCTCGCCTTCTATCTCTCTCTTTTGCACAATGAATGACGTCTAACAAAAAAGTAGTCGAAAACCACCTTATAAACATATCTCTCATTCACTACTCCCTCTGCTACGTCTGTGACACCGAACACGCATGTTTTAACAAAGTCGCATTTTAAGACAACGACGAACGTGAGACAGACTCACGACACGAGTCGTCATGAAGGCATTTCTCGTTCGCCCTCGTCTCAAAACGTGCGCTCGTTAAAACCTGCAAATATGAACCGAGCAGTCCAGCAACGCGGTATTTTTATTACTTATTTTATTTGATTTAACACCAATCTTGTGGTAGAGAATAGAAGGACAGCACAAGCAGTTACTTCTGCTTGTGCATTGTCTGTGGCATACCAAATACGGCTGCTCCTGCGCTGTCACGTCATACCGCGAGTGGGTTTGTTTGTTTGTTTGCTATAGTTTGTTTGTTTGTTTCTTTCTTTCTTTCTTTCTTTGTTCATATGCATGGAATAAACAACACACACTCGTTTCTGATGCGGAAAAAAATGCGTGTCAGAATTGTAATTTCAGGGCCATCCTTCACTTCTGTAGCTATTTTTTTGTGTGTGTGGTTCAGTGCAGTGAAATTTTAGTATGATTACCTGGTCGTTATGTTAACACTGTGCTTAACTCGAAGACACCAAGTGTGATTCACTGTAGTACAGCCACGCTGCTTAGCATATGGATATGTGTACGTGTCCATAGCACCCTTTGGTCACATCACCTTCGCGCTATCGCAAGGCTCACTTTGGAATCACTTTTACAACGACGATATCGCTTACAACATAGAACCTAGTCCAGATTTGCGGTCATGGCTAGAGTAAAGCTTAAGATTAGTCTGTTTGCGCTAGAATTATTTCACACTATTCTTAATGCTTCACACGACTTGCTTGCTCTGGAAAGAGTTTGACAAACCTCCGCGCAACAGTGAAACGCATTTACAGAATTTATGGAGGGTAGCTAGCTTTGTAATATCGTCTATGGCCGCATACGGACATGTCGAGAGCTCACATAATCAATAAAAGCCACCACTGTTTAATATAAATATAATTAGGCTACAGCTCCAAGTAAAGAATGCGAACTTTTTCAAGTGTGGCAAATATGAGATTACGCTTTTAGTTTGCTTCGTTGTATGCATTAGAACTTCCGGTGAACAAGTAAAAACAAAATAATCAACACACTCAACAGTTGAAAATTAAAAAAAAAAGACGGAACTGAGGCTATTGTAAAAAAAAAATAATTGGCAAACGCAAGTACAAAGAAAATCTGAAAATTTGATTTCTCGTTATTGTTTGCTTCATTCCTTGCCTAAGCGCTCCTTATGGACATTCATAATATAAACATTAACATAGAAGTTCGCACATTTTTTGGTAATTCCTCTCGGAGAAAGTGTGGGTTTGTACACTTACGGGTCACTTGTGGATCCGCTTTGGAACAGAAAATGTAGCAGTTTCGGCCGAAAGGCGAAGTATGTATTGCGATAGCAAATTAATGGATAGCTAGCTACCGAAGTAAGGATAGTATTTTTATCGGCCGTATAAACTTGTAAACATGCGATTATTAACTAAATTAACAAGCATAGTGTCACGCGCGCACAAGCAAACATGAACCCATCTCACTCGATGACCGCGAAACATCGCTGTCAAAACGCTGCAGTGAGGAATCGCGGCAGCAGCAGCGAGCGAATTGACTTTCGTGCTGCGTCTCGCATCCCCCCCCCCCCAACGTGAACCAAGCCGGGAAAACACAGCGCGTGGCCGGACTCCGTCCCCGCCGCAGCTAGCTTTCAAGACACAGCGCACCGGAGTAGAAGCCCCCCCCCCCCCGCCTACGCTCTGCTAGGATCCTTGCGCGCGACACATGACGGCGCGCTTCCTCCCCGCTTCCCTCGCTTGCGTGCGCGAGATTGAGCCGCGATCGCTGGCTCACCCTCGAACGCTTTCACTCGCAGATACAGATCACGGCGCTCGGCAACAATTCTATCGCCCTTGGACTTTATACTGAACCTCACGGCGACGGCAGAAATGCGCCTGGAGTGTCCATATAATTGCTATCGCAATAAAAAGCTTTCGTTCGCTATTGCACGGAAGTTTCACTTGTTGCTGAGAGTAGTCCTTTCTGTTTCTCTAATGCTAATTACCTTGACAAACAATTCAACAAGCTACAAACAACTGAACAACGTATAAAACAATGAACAAAATAAATTTTGCTGAAGTTTTAATCAAGAAAGTTTGCTACAGACCAGAAACGCGCACTAACAGACACACCTGCGCCCGCCTTCGTAAAAATAGCGTGTTCTTCTTTTTTCGCATTTATTGCTTGAACAACGCACAGCTTACAAAATAGACAAAGATACCTACCGCCTCTCAAGATGCCAACCACTTCTAAACACAATGCATTGCTTCCTACTCCGACTTCGTTATCGCTTCTTTATCGCTTTCTTCGAGTTGTTTATCCGTTACTATACTACATGTATGTCTGCTCAGTTACAAAAACGACCAGAATTAGATCCCAGAACTCGTTCAGGCACCATCTACAGTTAAACTTGTATAAGTAGAACCCTCGTGTTACCTCGTATACACACTCTTGATGAATGCCGGTCCTCCAGCCGAAACGTCGAGTAAAGAAAACATCTCAAAAGACTATGCTCTTTCTCTACTATATATATATATATATATATATATATATATATATATATATATATATATATATATATATATATATATATATATATATATATATATATATATATACTTCTTTTCTACTTTTGCACTCCTAACGATAGCGCATTAATAGCCAGTTTTGGTCCCGGACTTCTCGAGCACCACACCCGCACTGTACTCAAGCCGCGGGGCGTTCGACCTTAACGCAGGTGAACAGTAATGACGAGGGAGGCATCCTCGCTGGCAACTGGTCTGGCAACTACGAAGGGGGCATATCGCCCATGATGTGGACAGGAAGTAGCGCAATCCTCGAGCGATACGTCAAAAATGGTGGCACCTCCGTCAACTACGGGCAGTGTTGGGTCTTCGCTGCCGTCTGCAACACCGGTGAGCAAGCCGACACGGAGGCAGTACGCTTACGCACCCGTCATTTTTCCCTTCTGCCCAAAGGAATAACGTTGACTTGCCACTACCTAAATTGAGGCGGCACCTGGATAAGGGCAAAGCAAAAGCATGTAATTTGAACGTCGTTGGGCTGTCGATTTCTTTTTTTTTTTTTTCAGAATAAAACACTTGGCGAGTTGGTGAATGTTCGCTGTTTGGAGGCAGTGACATACTGAAACTCGCCCAGTTGATTAAAACTAGTAGTAGTTGATTAAAAGTCATTGCCTTGTTACAAATTTGGTTGTCATAACTACTGTCTCAAAGCTAAATAAATGAGTGCTCAGAACGGCCATGACACTGTTCGCAGAAAATTTCGCTCCTTCTCTTTTTGCCAATTTTGCAGTGTGTCGTGCGCTCGGAATCCCATGCCGTCCGGTTACTTGTTTCGCGTCTGCTCACGACACAGACGAGACTATTACCATCGACCGTTACTTCGACGAGGACGGCAAAGAAATGGAGGGTCTCACCACGGATTCTATATGGTGAGTATACGCTCAACCCTAGATCGGTACAAACGCTGCCAGCTTTTTTCTGAGTAATTCCACAACACACATCCCAGAGATGCGTACCCGTGCTAATGTGTCGTAATCTCGGATTCAGGCTGATTCATAACGTTCCTTTAACTCAAAACTTGGGCAACAGAAACTGGGGTCTTTCGTGAGTGTAGGGACACGTTTCGTTTCCTGCCAAAAAGCTGAAATGCTGTTTTGTGATCTCTTAAAATGCACACGCTTTTTCGCGGCCACGTAACTAAACTTCGGAAGAAGAACATAGGGCTGCAGAGAGTGAACGCTTTCATTTTCATCCTTCAGGAATTTCCACGTGTGGAACGAAGTGTGGATGGCAAGGAAGGACCTCCCGCCGGGCTACGGCGGATGGCAGGTTATTGACCCTACACCGCAGGAACGCAGCCGCGGTACGAGCATCCCGGCATGAGAAACTCCTACTCTTTGTGTAGCTAGGGCCCTATAACGTAAAACTATTCCAATATGTTTCTATTCCAATCTCCTGACGTCAAATTTGCGTAACCACCGGCGCAAGCACCGGGCGGTCACCCGCAGGGTTGTCTGAACAGACCAATCAAACGCTCTCCTCGCTCATAGGAGGTCCCTTTTGTTTGCTTGAAAAACGAATAACGTTGCCTAAACTGAGCGGCTTGTCGTATCTAATTGGCTGACAAGAGGCGAGGAGAACGCTCAAGTGGAGAGGGTTTCACTGGGGCAGAGCCAGTGCACTGAAAATCGATAACCGGGTGAAGAGGGTGGTGCCGGCGTGTGCGATTGGTCGGCTTTCCCTTACTTAGCTTGTGGTGGCTGGTCGAAAATCACGGCGGCATGCAACGGAAGCTTAAGAATGACGCTAAAACTGACCCTCAGCAAAGAAGAGTTGGCAGAATGAGGTGGTAAACGTGCCGAAAGGGCTCGAAAACGTTACACGGCCACGCAAGAAGTTTTATTATACGCAAATACACCCATGCTCTCCGGCAGGTGCGAGTAGCCAGCGCCTCAGCGATCGGCGGCAGCCATCTTTTATTCCTTTCGGAACGCGGCAGCCTGCGGCTATTCCGAAGAAAACTCAGTTTTGTTCGGCATATTAATGCATCTTTATCGCGTACACGTCACTTTGACGGGGTGAGTTTGTGCGGTATTGTGACGTCGCGTGACAGGCAGGTGAAGTGGGTGCAGCCCGAAAACTTTTTACCAGTAGCCGAGGGCTAATGGCGAAAAGGGGTCGAATCAGAAAAAACCGTTTTTCTTTTTTCTGTCAAATCATGCATAATGAGTGTGTACACATCGTATCAGATGGGGAGGTATCGCGGTTTTCGTGACGTCGCGTGACAGAGAGGTGAAGTGGGCGTGGTCGAAAAAAGTTTTTGACCAATCGTGGAGGGCTGATAGCAGAATTGGAATAGAAAAGTTTGGAATAGTTTTACGTTATAGCGCCCCTAGACATTTGTGCTCCGTACATCTAAAAAAAAGAACCGTTTTTTAACTTCCTTATAACCGCTGGTTCATTTCGTTATAAGCTAGTCGTAAAAACTGCAAAAATGAAAGCGCTGACGTTCAGAGTGCCAGCATTTCACTGAAGCTCCCTTGTTCACGCAGGCTTCTACCAACTCGGCCCGTGCTCAGTGATGGCCGTCAAGAAGGGCGAGGTAGGCTACAACTACGACTCACGATTCGTGTTCGCCGAGGTCAACGCCGACGTCATCCACTGGAAAAAAGACCCCGCAAGTGACTTCGGTTGGTCTCGAAGCATGACACTAACGTATCAGTAAGTCTGAATTGTTTTGTTTAAGCAACAATTTGCGCTCTCCTTGCGGGTGTACAGAGGAGCATTTGGAACTGCTTCAAGGTGTCGCGAGGGCTGGTGTTTGTCTCGGCAACACGCTTATCTCAGCGCTGGCGACCCCAGTCTTCGAGGCGTTCGGAGATCTCCCATTGGAAAACACCATATCAACAACTCCCGTAGCCTTTTCCTCGTCCTTGACGTTCGGTTCTCATTTCGTGGCTTCGTGATATGCTTGTTTCATTTATACACCCACATCAGTTAATCTGTCTGTTTTTGCTTTAGATGCATACTTTATGTTTACGCGTTGTATTGTGCCCACCTGTCAACGGGGCAGATTTTCGATTGCAATAGATTCATTAACACTCGTGAACAGGAAATCACCACCGCCATCGCTCCTGCCATGAAATTCCCAGCTGCTTTCTGAATTTCGAAGAAGACACACAATTGCGGTGCGACCGATGGGTCGGAGCCTCGCCAAGATGCAAGGCGCTGGACGGCACCTATACTGGCGCGTATACGCGCGAAGATATGCATCGATGGATGGATGTCCGTTAAAGACATCCCCCTTTGAGTCGGTGTGGTGGCTGGTGCCATGTTCCTGTCTTTTTTTAACCTTCCAGCTGCATCTATTCTCGGCTCGGCGAATCTGGAATTCATGTTTATTGGCGATAAATTTTTTACATATTTTTATAACCCCAAAATTTAATGTTTCTTTTATTCGCTCTTTTCCATGTACGACTAAGCCAACAATCTGCGGGCGGTATTTTACTAGTCTGCGCAGCAGATTTCATTCACCCTTCGCTTATACTATCTTTTTAACCCAAAGTGACAGTCTGGGCAACTATACGCCTTCCTCTACTTCCAAGTGGATACTGCGGCATGCTGTGAGAAAACACGCAAACATGCATGGCGAGCTCCGCGTGCGTGCCGTTCTTGTGAGTATGAAGCTTATCACCTCACCAAGTAACACTGTCAATAAAAACTGGCATTTGCACGACCACAAAGATATGTTTCAGGTTTTACGCGTCGTAAGCGATGTATTGTTACCGACGCACGCGTTCAATTGAGGGATCCCGCACTATACTCCTGCCACCGCTCGGTGACAGACAAGCAAGGGCCCTACTTTGTAAAAATTATTCTCGTCCTAGGTCATTGGCTCGCACGAAGCTATTCCCCCGTTATCGCCGGGACAGGCTACCACAATGGGCGCGTGATATCGACAGAACAGAATCGGAGGAAAACAACTGTTACAACATATCACCCTTGGCCTGCGTTTCTCAGGGCGCGCGTCACGCTGAAGTGGCACGTGTCTTTTGCATTTACGAGTGATGATTCTTGCTGTTATCGGATGCCATCCTCCCCCCGGTACACCGAGTTGTTGAACGTCTCGTTAAACGCACGCGCTAGTAGCGTCAGAGATACTTAGGTAAAGCAAGTGCCAGTTAAAGGGACACTAAAGGTTAACCCTTTACTGCACCTTGTTGCATTTACGCAACATTCCGATGAACGGCGTTAAACACAGAAGCAAAGGCCGTTTAAAGCTTCGTGTACACGTTGTTGCATTTGCGCAACATTCCTCTAAAAAAAAAAAAAACGCGTCGCCTTGTGCTGCCATCTGCGGTCGACCTTCGCATCTTCTACCAAAACAAACGTGCCGGAGGCTGCGCGCGCCCGGGAGCAGTGATACGGGTAAGTCTTGGAGCTTGTAAATGTATTTCTCCATAAGACAAAGCAAAAAAAAAAAAATCTTACGCTAAGCTGCACATCCTCCTGACTCTGTAAATTAAAAAAAAAAAAGAACGTTGCTATCTCGGAATATTTTGTTCCTGGCGACGGAACGTTGCTATGTTGCGCATATGCAACAACGTGTACAAGGTTTATTTTCTTCGGAAAAGTGAAATGGCTTCCAAACGCTTTTATGGCTCAGCGATTCCTCGGGATAGTGAACGCAGCGACCTTTCCAGGGGTGACGACAACCACGAGTGCAAATCCGTTTCGATTCAATATGTGTGCAAAATGTTTTCTGGTCCATTTTTTGTTTTTGATTTTTTTTTATTTTTTGGTCGATTTTGACGATAACGCGAAAACACTGCATTCCTTCCTGGCTGCACGGGAATCTGCACCACGTACTGCAAGAAGTGTGGGAACCACCTGTGATGCACAAGCAAGTACAATTGCTTCTTTTTGTTGCACACTAAATCATCGGTACACCAATGATTATCACGTGTAGATAAACATCCGAATATGAATGGCACTAAGTCTATCTTTCACCTTCAACTTCTTCTTTACTTGCACGCTGTTGCAAATGCGCAACATACCCTTTTTCTGCAAATTGAAACAACAGAAATTCGCTAAAGTTAGTTTCCATGGCAGTACAGCTACTGTTATCCTTCCCTATAACTCCATGAAAAATATCTTGAGGAAACAAAAAATTGTGCAGTAAAGGGTTAATATTAAGTCAATGTGGACTGTTAAAATAACATCCCAGAAACCTCGAAACGTTTGTTTCATGCGAAGAAGAGTCTTTCTTTAAGAGAAAATGCGTTCTGACGCGTCCGCGTACCTCTAGCGCAGTTCAAATCGCCCGCCCTCCGATCTAGGAGTGGTGACCTCATGGTCTCATAGTGACGTTGCGCCGTCGGTGAGTAAAACGGCGCCCGCAGACGGCGCCACCGCTTTTCTGAACAAAACGCAAACGCGCGGCCAGAAACAGAGCCAAGACAGAGCCGACAGCAGCGCGAAAGCTGAACCACGGCCGCTCGATGCGAAGCAAGGTGCTACGGCCGCTCGATCCAAAAGCACCTTGTGTTTTTGGATCGAGCGGCCGTGGCTGTACTATGGTGGATAGCGGAAGGGAAAGCGCGCGACGAGAAGCTGTTTTTTTATTTTATGACGCCAACTTTGACGCTCGTTGCAATGGACGACCCTGACAACGACACAATGGCTCGCGATGCTGGGCTCGGCTTCAGCGATTTAAGCACTGATGAACGTGACCTGCTGCTGAGGGCTCGCGCTGCCGGCGTCGTTGCGTACGACTACGACGGCAACTGTAGGTCACGGCTGTACATATTCGCACATTTGTAGCTTTTCCTTCGTGAAAACCAAATGCCGCACTCACCGCCCCGTCTTCGACCTGCAGTTGTTCTTGCGCATCGGAGAATGCAGGCAAGGCTGACGGAACAGCGCTGCGGGAAAGCATTGCTTTGAAAGGCACTCCACACGACTTCAGTAAGTCGGTGTTGAACTCATAATCCTCTGGACGAAAGTGCAGCGAACACACTATGCGATTTTTTGGCTCTTTGCCAACGCGCTGTGGCAGAGCTACGGCACTTATAACCACTTCGAACGGAGAGGTTCACTCGTTGGCACACAGTGATAAGTAACATCGGATTCGCCGCTGCAACTGCCCTTGGCCAAGTTTCGCGGACCGTTCGCGCATCCCACAACATCACATGGACGTGGCATTCTCGCTGCTTGTTCCAAATGCAAGTTTCGCGAGCCAGCAGAACCAGCGCAGCACGACGCGATAACGAAACAACTGAAACTCCAAAGCGCGCGCGGCGCTGAGTCGAGCGCGCAGAGCCGAGCGAAAACGAAACCTTTCGACCACCCATACTACTGAAGGGTAACGTCAAAATGTTATTTTTTCTTAGAATCGAACAGAAGTAAACAAGTAGCATTTTCTTCCGTCTTATAACCTAATGAAATGATCGTTTTAATACGAGTAGTTGGGTACTAGTGACGTAAATTATGATGAGGAGTGCCATCGTCATCCTACTAGTACCGGAATGTCGCTGGGGGGTCTCAAATCGTGTCATGCATTTACCTCAATTTCTCGGTTACTAAAGCTGTGTTCAGCTGTGCTCAGCTAACACCGCCAGCTGCACCACTACTATACCATCATTACTCGTGATAACTCGCCCGGCTTTTAGTGCGCGGCCACCCGAAAAATGAAGCGATCGTATGCAACCTACGTAGTTCCTTCGGGAAGCTGAGGGAGGTTTTCTTGATGTTTTTAAACGATGATAACATTCGTAAAGCACTAACAGTACGTCAAAAAAAAAAAACGATTAGCGCTAGCACAGTTATTCAGACGTGATATCGCCGTTACCGCCTAGAACTAGGTTCTCTCCTCGATGTTGTAAGCTCGATCGTCGCAGTAAATGCGATCCCAGAGGATTGCCAAATGGGTGATTCCACTGTAGTAGCCTGGGTACCGAAATCAATTTTAATGAAATCAAATGCACGCCTCCATGTTATAAGCACTGCGAATTTATTGAAATAGAGGAGCACGCTTAATATGCCACATGCATCCATTGTTTGATGCCAGTTATGCAGTAAAAGATATAAAGGATCTCCTATTCGGCGGTAGTACCTACGTGCCACCTTATAGCAGCGGAAGCTGTGTCGCCACATGTCTTCCAGCCACGCGTGAGGTTGTCACAGCGACAAAGAAATCGTAACAGTAACTCATAAGAACAAGAAGCAATTTGCTGCAATAATCAAATGGGGGAGCAACTGCATCAGTTAACGCTGGCACCACATTTGTATTTCGCGGGCATTTATATTTTGCTTTCATGTTCCAGTCGGTATAACACTTGTAAGCTATACTATATGTGTGGCTGGCGCAGGCATTAAAACGTTATACCTTCCCATGGGGCAACATTGGTTGTCTCATTTCATATTCTTCTCCTATTCTATGCTCCTGCTTGAAACTTTATTTGCAGGGTGGGCCAGGCATTGCTGACGAAGAAAGCAAACGTTCCTATCCAGGAAGGCATTGGAGATGCCGAGGACATCACGCACTGTTACAAGGACAAAGAAGGTATGGTAAAACCACTGAGAAAAAAAAAACTTAGCCTGTAATTCTCGGTATTGCAATTCTGAGAAAAAATAAGCGACTGAACAAGCCCACCGAGCATCTGTATCTGGACAAAACGGTTTCATAGTTTGTGATGCCACATGTGGAAGAATACAATTGGCTTGTATTCTAATGGAACGTTTCTGAAGTATTACTGCGGTAACTCTCTAGAGATAACTTATCATGGGTGATACAAGAATCGCTAGTTCGTTAATATTTTATCCGCATTATCGTGTTTGTTAACCTCTGTCGTTAAAACCGCTAAAACTGGGCGGCTCATTACACCACAGAGCGCTTCCATCGCGCAACATGGGCACGTTGCACAGCTCGAGTGCTGCGCACTGGTGATTCTCTTGCACTCGAGCCCCGCGCAAGTTAAAGCTGCGACTAAAGAGCGCCGCCGATGACAGACTCGGTTGACGGGCGAAACATTGCTCGCAGGGACGAAGGAAGAGCGTAGGACGGTGCTGAAGGCGGTGCGCCAGGGCGCGCTCGGCGCGCTGGTCGAGCTGCCCATCGAGTCGAAACAGGACGTTTCGCTGAAGATGCAGGACATCGAGAGCGTCATGATCGGCAAGCCGTTCACCGTGACCGTCATCATGCGCAACGAGAGCCAGGAGCAGCGCACCGTCCACACAGTGCTCTACGCCTCGTCCGTCTACTACACTGGAATCCTGGCGGACAACATCAAGCGCAGCATGGGCACATTCGTGCTCCGGCCGCAGCAAGGTGGGAGTTCCGCACTGGAAGAGGGCCACCTCTATCGGTCTGCCCTCTCGGTTCACGCCTGTACTTCACGCAGCCACCTGCGATAATTTCATCTCGCTGGATAGCTACTTTTGAAAGGCTTGTCTCAGCGTGGGCTGCTCCACGGAGCGGCGTGCGTAGAGTAGAAGGAAGAGGATGAGAGGAGCGTAAGGCCACGCGGCATGAGCACGAGATGAAGCTGAAGCCGACTTCTTCTCTCACCTTCTTTTTTTTTTTTCATCTTCGCACACCGCGCCGTGGAGCAGCCGACGCTATCTGAAACAAGCTTTTCCACAAGTACTTCACGTCATGAGCACTGGCCGCACAGTGTGGAAGGTCGACCTGCAACAGAACTTTCTGAAGCACTTAACACCCGCCCCCTCCCCCCCGAAAAAGAAAGAATTATGAGGTTTTACGTGCCGAAACCACGATCTGGTTATGAAGTGGGGGACTACGGAAATTTGGACCACCTGGGGTTCTTCAACGTGCCCCCAATGCACGGTACACGCGTGGTTTCCCATTTCGCGCCCATCGAAATGCGACCGCCGTGGCCGGGATACGATCCCCTCGCCCTCGTGGTTAAAAGCCCAACAATAGCTACTGAGCAACCACGGCGGGCTTAACACCGAACGCTATGTCTGGAAAAGAGTCATGGGATTGATGCCGGTGCAGTGTCATGAAGACTAGCTTTAGTTAATGCCACCGGGTCCCTAAAGAGACAAAAAAAAAAAAAACTGAATTAATGGAAATGAAGCCTTCAGTGGGCAAAACGGAGCACTCAGAAGTACTCCAAGAATACTGCGTTTGCACGAATATAACGCGAGTGTTTTCCCTTCTTAAAAAAAAAAAATGCCGGCCTCGAAATACGACTTGCGTTATATTTGGTTTCGTGACGCAAATATAACGCATTCCTTTTTTTTTTTTTTCAGGCGCTTCAAACCGCAGTGAACTGTAAACCACTAGCCACCACCGCGATCGCTACCGCGTACGAAGCCGTGTTCAACTGTGCCACGGGCACTCTTGAAGTGTTGCCTGTAATAACCTTGGTGGCATGGAGGGTGACGCCGTTCTCACCGGAAGCGACAAAGACGTCAGCGGTGACAACGCGTACATTGTGCATGCGCTCGTCCGCTCACTGTATTTTGCAGCGGCAGCTCTCAGTAACGATGAATAATGTGACCTGCGGGCAGCCGCCTTTACGCGTCCTTTCCTTTTTCGTAGCGGCAACATTGCACGCCATCATCGTAATATAGATCGTTTTTTTTTTTCTTTTCCTCGAGACCGAAAGTCACCCCCCCCCCCCCCCACCCCCGCGTTATCTTCGCGGTCGCGTCATTGGCGTGAAAATACGGTGCTCGTGCGAGCCTCGTTGATGCCGCGGTTACCGGCGCCAGCCCACGACAATGAAAAAGCCCTTTTCGATAATTTCCTGAGTGGCGCCTGGTCGCGCACTGGAATAAAGCGTTATCAGAAGCCTTTGCCTTAGGTGTGCTAACAACAGGATCTTAAAGATGGCTCTAAATGCTGAAATTAATGACACCTCAGGGCCTTAGGAAGCGTACGTAACTTATGGACGAAGACGTGGTACTACAGTTGCATAAACAGGGCAAAGTGCCCCTTTCTGAGGCACTTGATCCCTGTTTATGTAACTTTTATACCACAGTGTGCTCGTCCATCTCCCGTCTTGACTAAGGATAAAGACGTTGCCTTCGCAACCCGCGAACGTTCAGCAAAGTATTTTTTTTTCGTTTTTTTTATATATATATCGAATGTTGACACACGTCAGCAAAACCAATGCTCGGCCTGTACTTCGCCTCCTGCAAGTGTTAGAGTGCCTTTAGGAAAATCTTCGCCTCTCAAACAGTGCCGAAGGATGTTGTGGACTCTGTTGTCTAATCAGCAGAGTTCACTCGTTTACGAGATTTTATGATAGTAAGTTCCTCTGCATGAACGCCGCTCGAATGGAAGCCTTTCTTCCAGACAAACTTGGTTGAGGTGACCTGAAGTTCGTTTAAGTGATGCATGGAAAACGAGAGGCGCAGAACTACTGACAGGACGTACGCCGCCTGTTTTATCACGTGACCAACGTGCTCGCGTGATCGCCGTTTTGCACAGCTCGTTTTCGTTCAACATGAGCGAAACACTTCCTCAAACTAAAATTCTGTTTGTACAAACAATATTTCGCTTTACTATATCGCAAAACATTTTTTTTAGCGATACTGCTGGCCAATCTGGAATGAAGGGAGCATTCGCATCAGTTTAAGCGGTTAAATGTCCGCACAGTGTCACAAGAAACATTGTAGTACGACTCCGCTTGGTGGCGCCTCGTTTCCTCCTCCTTCTTCTTCTTTTTCTTTTTTAAACCGTATGACGTCTTGTAAGCGCAATAAATTATAGCGAGCTTAAGCTTACGAAATGAGCGCATTTCGCAACTAAAGAGAAAAAACGAAATGGTCAATTGTACGCGGGTAAAGGAGTGGCCTTTTCTGCCTCGCAGAGTTGCCCTTAGAGCAATTGTGGGGAGACTAACGAGTTAATTTTGATTTCTAGAGGAGGTTTTGACAATGACGGTGCAGCCCGAGGAGTACCTCAATAAACTGGTGGACTTCGCAATGGTGAAGATATACGTCTTTGGAAACGTCAAGGAGACAGGGGAAAGATTGTCTGATGAGGACGACTTCACTATCACGACGCCGAAGCTGGACATGCAGGTATTTGTATGCGCTTACACCAGCAAATCTCTCCTTACATGAATGGTCGCTGATTACTGGAGCGCTAGAATATGTTGAAAATGAATGTGAAGGTAAATAACGTCCCTGACTTAAACTTGACAATTTTAGGGTGGCCTCGTTCTGTCGAGAAATAAATTGTTAATCTAGTATGCACTACGCAATTTCTAACGGGCAGTCGAGTGGCCATCGGAGGATATAGGGCTGTCTACAAATGGCTATAGGGATGTATTTGCTGAGCTATGTATTTTTCCATCTACCTAAGCTAACTAGCATCCCTTCTTATTTCGAGATATACATTTCCACAATCTTAAGAAATCACAGTGAACTATGTAGCACACTGTACGAGAATTCAATCTAAAACACCGCAAATTCGCATCCATTTCTTTCAGGTCGACGGACCAGTGAAGGTTGGCCATCCATGCAAACTCGTAATGCGCTTCACAAATCCCCTGAACGTGCCCCTTCGGGACTGCGCCTTGGCCGTTGCAGGCACTGGCTTCACAAGCGCACAATTCGTTCCCGTCCCGTAAGTTCAACTGCACGCTCAGGCACACGCGCAGAAGAGACAACGTGGGACGTTCACACAAACGAAGCAGTGCCACAGTGTCGCTGGGTTGTCAATTCATGCAGTCAGCATTTTTGCGACGACACTCTTTCGAGGCGTGCAAACTTATCCAGCAAAATTGAGATCAACAATGAAGGCAACTACGAGGAACGTTTTTGTTTTCTCTTTTATCCAAGGGTTGGCGCAATGCATGCATTAGTTGCCGTATAGATATTAATTGAAGCATTGTCCAAAATAAAGTTAGGCAGGTTACCGTAGTTTGAGTACGCAGGGAGTGCGCAGGCTGTTCATGTTTGCAGGGAGCCGAGGAGATAGGAAACACAGCGGAATGCCCTTAAACGCACGCGCAGAAAAAAAATGCGTTTGCTTAATAACAGCAATCGTTCCGCAAGGCGCGCAACGTGCCTCCATTTAAACTGATATTATAACTAATGGTTATGGAAGAGTCGGAGAAAACAAACGTAACCACATTTAAAGAATCAGCACGCAGCGTTGGCTCTTCCTTGTCACCATCTGCATGTATATAGTGTTTTTTTTTTAATTATGGGGTTTTACGTGCCAAAACTACGATCTGATTATGAGGCCCACTGTATAGGGGGACTCCGGATAATAATAATAATAATAATAATAATAATAATAATAATAATAATAATAATAATAATAATAATAATAATAATAATAATAATGCCTTTATTCATCAAAACAAGTGGTACAAAGTGCCAGGTCATTAAGAAAAACGTTGCTACAAAAAAGCAACTTGACTGGTCCTTATAACGAGAAGGTCCGAAAGGCCGCAGACAGCTAGGAGCGAAAAAAAAAAGGGGGAAAGAACGAGTTTGACCACCTGGTGTTTTTTAACATGCACCTACATCTAAGTACACGGGTGTTTCTGCATTTCGCATCTATCGAAATGCGGCCACCATGACCGGGATTTGATCCCGCGACTTCATGCTTAGCAGCGCAATAGCAAAGCCACTAAGCAACCACGGCGGGTGTGTATCGTGTTCATGTGCCCTCGGGAGCAGAAGTATAGAGACCAGTGTACCAGAAAAAAAAAAAAGAACTGAAATATCTTATGGCAGTGCATTACGTTCGCCAAACACAAAGACGTGGGTTGTACCCGCATCGTTTCCAGCTGCTGCATTCGTAGGCTGCGAAAAAATGTTTGTTTTTGTCACGTCATCTTTGGTCCCTAGACTGCAACGCGCCAGCGTTACATGCCAACACTACAAGCCAAGCGTTCTGCGTACTCACTGGGGGATACCGCCCGCGCAGCTTTCCATTTATGTGGCCCTAAGCCTCGCGCTTAAAATCGTTACGTAGTGCCTGATCAACATTGAACGAAAACAACGGATGACTGAGGCCTCTCGTGTTCGCTCACTGCTGGTCACTTCGTGTGAACCAATTGTCTTGTTCGGATTGTCTGTGCACCAGCTGCGTCCTCGCACTGCAGGTGCTGCTTACGCGGACCTAACGAAACCGTCTATGCTTTCTCGGCCTCTCGAAAACTTTGCAGGAACGTGGCACCGCGTGCAGAATGGGCATACCGGGAGACCATCGTGCCCGTGAAGTCCGGACCGCTCAGCGTGGTGGCCGTCTTCAACTGCCGAGAGCTGTCCGACATCCCGGGTTCGGTGCAGATGGTGGTCGAAGGGTCGCCCGCACCGACGTTCGGCGGCGCGCTGAATTACGCAACTGCATGGCTGCCACGGTTTCTCTGAGAGTAATCGTCGGCGGAGACGCGCTTCCGCTCGGGACACCCAGACGGTGTTGTGTGTTAGATGTGAGTCTTGTAATGGCCAATAAATCGCGCGCGTTTGTCCTATATATGACGCGACCAAAAGCTTTTCGTCTGGCTCCTCTTTATTCGTCGGTTCACGAGAGAAAAAGAAGAAAGGAAACGAACTAACATCGACAGAGCTTGAAGGAAGTGAAAAAAAGAAAAACATTTTGGTATCGAGGAGTCTATAGTTGCTCGCGCAAGGGCTCATTCGTTTCTGATTTTGTTTTTTATTTCACTTGGTGGGGATCTGCAGGCCGATAGAGCAAAAGTGCGTGAACGATTGTGCAGTGACAAAAGCAATGGCATGGGTGAGTTATTTGCAAAATAGTAGAGACGACAGCTCGTTCCGGTCGGTTATTGCAAAAACAAACATATCTGTTGATACAGAAGCAAACTAAAAATTAAAAAAAATACAACTCAAACAGAGCATTACGATTGGAAACACTACGTAAAATCAACTACCGCTGGTGTAGGCCACACATACTAGATCGATCGGAATCTTCGTCCGCGTGCATTGAAAAATCGCGAATGTTTTTTTTTTTTTTCGCACTGTCGTCTAAATTTAACAGTGCTCTACAGACGCATAAAATGTTGTGTCTGCTCTCGGTGGGGCCGAATGGAATATAAAAAAAAACATACCGCGCTAATGAGAAACGTCTTGAAGATAACAGGGTTCATCATTCACAAATCGCAGTCAAGAAAAATATTTGCGTTCGCTTTTAGCTTGGCGAACAAAGGCGCAAAAAATGTGCACATTGTGCGCAAGTGGTCACAATCATACGAGTTCTCAAGGCCACGCATTGTTAGTATACAGAGCGGCGGCTAGCATTCGTGACAAGGTGTCACGCACGGTGTGTGACAGAATGCGCACAAATTGATCGAGGTGCTCGAGACGCTCTTCCTGTGCGAGGTTCTCAGAAGAGGCACGGTGCGCACAAACACAACGTAAATCCAAAAATTCAAAAATCGCCATTGCAAGCGGAGTTATTGCCATCGCGCCGGCCAGCACGCTTTTGTCAGCGCCAACAGACACGTCAGCATTTTATGGACTATTTTGCTTCTTAAATCAGAAGTTTCATTAGGGCCGTACATTCGGCGTCACTCTCGCGTTGAATTGCACGCTTTCGTGTTTCGCTTCATGTAACAATAGTTCGTGCGGTACTTACATTGCACTCGCTGGCCAAGTGGAGAGCACAATAAAGTCGTCGTTGTCACCCGCGGCTGTACTAGCAGAAGGAGACTATCCTTATAAGCTGCCTTCCATTCGCAAGACGTGCTCGTCATTGTCTTCAGCCAATGACGAGCACGTCCAATGAGCACGTCAGTAATTACGGTCACGGTTGACCACCCAACATCCTGACCGCAAACAAAGAAAAGCGTCCCCGCCAGTGGAAACGTCCACTTGAGCTGAGCTGTAGCGCCGCTGGCAGCTCGACCACGGTGGCATCCTTGCGCAAGACGTGATTCGACGGCCCTGAGCCCCATCGTGTTCGTCCGCGGGAGTCGGCGGGTCGCGTCAATGCAGCTTCAGCTGCTTTGCCTGTGCTCCCCAAGAAAACACGACTGCACTCCGAAAACGCAACTTTCGAACGCCCTAACTGTAGGGTGCAGGCCCGATTTTGTGTCCGAGACATGGGAATTGCTAATATTGACGAACGGACTTGTTTTAGCGCAAACGGACGCGCACACGTGAAAAAGGAGAATTAGCTCTTCGCGTACCCTGTTCGCTTTTCCTTGTTTTTTTTTTTTCAAGTGCCCGTGTCTGTCAGCGCTAAAGAAAGTTCAGAGTGGATAATCAACTCGGCCATTGGCGTAACCAGGAATTATCTATGGTGGTGGAGCACTCACTGCACAAGGAATGAGGGAGGGCCCACGTCACCCCGCCCTCGCCGCCCGGGCTACGCCCGGGCGGCCAAACGACCACCGACACTGAAGATACTCTAGTGCACTCTCAGGGAGCCCGGTATCTGTAGCAAACTCGACAGGTCCTAGAACGACGAACTGCATGACCGGCGCTCGGTTGACTCCGGTCCACATTGGATGATCACGAAGACCTGCGCACGAAGTTGTTTTCCTTCTCAGCAAAGTAGCGATGTATGAGGGAATCAAGTTGAAAAACGTTAGGCTACGTGCACATCTTAAATCGTTCACACGGGCAAACTAAAAGGCATTTCTAATTAAAATTTGGCATATGGAGAGACAACGAGCTGCATATAACATATGCAACATTTTAAAATCTTAAAATAATGAACATAACCATAATTAATTCCTAAATATTTCGGCGGAGTAGCGCTCAAAGTGCAAGCTTTGAATCATTCTCATGGGCAAGTTAAACGTGGTTGATAAATGGGAGGTGTGGCTTCCAGTATATTAAGGCCGTAGGTTCTTTGAAGTAAGAAGTTGTCATCTCGTTCTTGTTGCATCGCAAACGGATCAATCAGGACATGTAGGTTTCTCTCAAAGTCACGGAGCCACTAAATTAATAACATTCTCTGGATGTCTTAATTGCGAAAGGTGTTAGCAGAGATGAAGTATCTAGAAGTTGTAGTAGTCTCTTAGATTGACCATAAAACATTTACCGCCTTTATTCAAATAAATGTACGTGCTGCGCCCGTGAAATATGAACGTGTTCCCTCACTTGCGTTTGAGTGAAATGTAAAAAAAAAAATCATACGTAGTATAGTTGAGTGCTTTGGTCGACGATGCAAAGGTTACCTAAGCCTGTGTCAATTTCTTACCTATTTTTGAGCCTCGATCTGGGAATTGTGCGACCAACAAACGACTTCTCGGCAGCGATTAACAGTGATTAACGCACTTAAAAGTAAATAAATAAATTACCGAATATGTGTCTGGCATTAGCGCCAATTTTACCTTTGACTCTAATTATTTACGACGAGACGAGTTTTCGCCAAACACTTGAGTTTACGCTCATATTCATATTCAACCACTAACTACTCGCTGTGATATCGCCCTTCTATTATTATTTCATAGATTCATTCAGACAGTAGGCCTAACCTTATCAAACCTGAAGAAAGCATCCTCGACGTCACAACGACTGAACAATCAGTTCAGCTACACCCGAATTTATGGCAACACACACGCTTTTAATTTTTCAGCTTGGCCCCATGCCGTCTGTTTATGGAACGCTCTATGAGATAACATCGCTTGCCAACCTAAACACAGTACGTTTCGCAATCTTCTAATCGATCACTATGCCGTTTCAACCGTCTAACACGTCTTGCCTTCTTTTAATTTCTTTCCTGCATTTTTCTGCAATTTAATAAAAGAATTTCAGTGATCCTAATTCTTTACTACACTTACTACTGTATACATGCAAAAACGTTTATAGTGTTATTATGCTATTATGTTATTGTGTTTACCGTTTATTGTTATTGCTCTACATATTGCATTTGCTAATGTCGTATTAATTTTCCGTGTTGCGTGAATATTCCTTTCATTACACTGATGTTTTCTTTTTGTCCCGATTCCATACTAATATGTTACCGTATTTCCCCCTTACACAATGCCTTCTCGAAGGCCTGTAAGGTACATGTAAATAAAAATATAAAAAAATAAGTTTCGGAAGAGTGGCAACTGCACTGATTTTTTGTTTTTTGTTTTTTTGCTGCAATTTTGCCCGTCTCAACGCTACATTTCGGTGCTAACGTCTTGCTCCTTAATTATTATCACTAACCGTTTAGGATCCAGGAGAGATGGGGGTGCACTCGCCTGGAATTTTAACTGTTCTTTTTAACTGTTCTTTAGCTCTAACTGTTCTTGAGTATGTCCCTCATCAAAAGTCAAAACTTCCATTCACAAACATTCTCTTACGCAAGAGCCCTTGTTCACTCGTCGACGTTCGTGTGCTATATTCATCCATAGCGATCGTCTTGCGAACGACACGACCACTGCTGCGATGACCAATCACAGATCGACTTGCGTTGATGAATTTCTGAATGCGGGCCCAGATCACTGACTTAAAATGACTGAGCCTTAAGACTGCCCGAGTGAACTACAGTGTTCCCGCGCCTTTGTCAAAACTGCGCAACTCCACTGCCGAAGACCAACACTTCTCAGGTCCGCTGTACTGGGTTTCACCTGTGTTTCCTTGACCATGATCAACATGTACACCATTCGCGGCCTCCCTAATTCTCAACGCAATATAAAGCATCGTACCGCCTTTTATTTCTGGTGGCTACGGTGTTGGGCTGCTAAGCACGAGGTCGCGGGATCGAATACCGGCCACGGCGGCCGCATTTCGATGGGGGAGAAATGCGAAAACACCCGTGTAGTTGGAGTTAGGTGCAGGTTAAAGAAGTCCTGGTGGTCCAAATTATTCCGGAGTCCCCCACTACGGTGTGCCTCATAAACAAACCGTGGTTTTGGCACGTAAAACGCAACAATTTAATTTATTCCTGGTTGAAGACGAATTCGATTACGAATGAGTTAAGTACGTGCCCAACGTGTTTAACGGCTGGATGTACATTTAATTTATACACATGTTTGCAACCAAGCCCTAAAGTAGACAGAAGTACGCAGGGTGGCTGATGCGCCAACAACAAAGATCAGTTAACTAACTAGTCAATTCGGGAATTCAGGTTGTGCGCAGGAACTGTGCCCGAATCCACAAAAAGCTGTTACGCAAAAATTTTTTCGCAAAAGCAAATGTCAGCCAGTACTAACGCTGGACATATCATTAGCGAAAGCAGCTTTGACTTATGGCAAAGGTTACTTACGAACGAAAAGCTTTGTGAATTCGACTCCTGGGGCTAAATTCACGAATATTTTCTCTCGTATGTGCTCCTTCTCATTGCCGGTCGCCATCTCTCAATATCTCCGGCGTTAGGATTGGCTGGCACTTACTCTTACGAACAATTCTAGCGCAAGAGCTTTCTGAATACGGGTCCTGATTCGTAAAGTAAGCTTGAAACTATTCGCGTAGCACACACAGGCACCAAGCTGAAAGAGTACTGCTTAAATGGTGCTGAAAAATCGTTTATGTACGAGAGCGAACAGGCTGCAGCTAACATGCAAAATAAGCGAAAGTAGAGATTGCATGAAGGCGTCATGAATGCGCTGTAACACTGTTGGTAAGGCGCGAGCCTCAGATGGTGCTTTGAACGGTACCGTAAAATTTAAAAGTTTATTAGGCTTAGCAAAATGAGAGTTCTAAGCTAGGCTTGATAGTGTCAAGAAATGCGTAGATGCCGAACTCGTCTTTAACTCGCGTTCACATGCACCTGCACACGCAACGAAGTATTCTTGTGGCAAAAAAAGAACGTGAAAAAAAAAAACGTGGTGTTCGGGAGGTTCCCAAGCCCTGTCTTGCAAGTAGTGCTGTTACAGTCCAAAGAACTCAAATCAGATGTGGTCGTTTAGCTTGTGCCATATCGAATATTTTGAAGACTGTCGTCAGTTTAGTAACAAGAACAATTTGAGGTCGATAATATAGCACGATTAGCATTACAGGTTTGGTACAGTAAGATTGGCGTCCTGATTTCAGCTTATGGACATCGCAGCAGTGTATTTACTAATGGGGAACTCGGTTGAATCCCTGCCGACACTTACCCATCGAGGACGCTAGCTACGGCAGCTACACATAAGTTGTGTAGAACTCTTCTTCGCCACGGCGAACGGCGCTGCATCGACAGTATCCGAGCAGAATTTTGTGTGCGAGGGCGTGTAAAGAAAAAAGATAAAAACCGACCTCGCAGAGCTCCACGGACAATAGGTCCTACTAATGTTTACGGTTCAGACACCTGACAGCCAGAACGCACGCGGCTCACGGAACACGACGGTGCATAAAGATGTCACCGTTTGAAGCAGGGCACCGCTGCTCAGCAGAATTACGCAATAATGTTTATTGTGCGTGGGCGAAGGTTAGCCTTAATAAAAGTAATTCAGGATGGGGGGGAAGTGTCTGTTTGTGTGTGTGTGTGTGTGTGTGCGTGCGTGTGTGTATGTGTGTGTGTGTTGTGTGCGTGCGTGCGTGCGTGCGTGTGTGTGTGCGTGCGTGCGTGCGTGCGTGCGTGCGTGCGTGTGTGTGTGTGCGTGCGTGCGTGCGTGCGTGCGTGCGTGCGTGTGTGTGTGTGTGTGTGTGTGTGTGTGTGTGTGTGTGTGTGTGTGTGTGTGTGTGTGTGTGTGTCTGTGCGTGCGTGCGTGCGTGCGTGCGTGCGTGCGTGCGTGCGTGCGTGCGTGCGTGCGCGCGCGCGTGATGGGAGGTAGGAGCACAGTAAAGGAAGATGATTTTGACAAAGCTGAAAGAAAGGAAACGCAATTTTCAGTGAAGTGAAACAATGTTTCCTTAGCTTGTGCAAACAAAATTACTTGAATTAAAGTTAGTTAGTTAGTTAGTTAGTTAGTTAGTTAGTTAGTTAGTTAGTTAGTTAGTTAGTTAGTTAGTTAGTTAGTTAGTTAGTTAGTTAGTTAGTTAGTTAGTTGGATCTGCTACATTTGGCTGTAGTGAGCGTGACTTTCTGACGTGAATACAAATGACAATATTTCTTAATCATGTCGCAGTCGTCATCATGATGGTGCTAAACGTACAAAAAAATTGGGCCCTATGGCGAGATTGTGCTTCGCGCTCTTTATGACCCCGATTAATTTTGACCACGTGGGTTGCCTTAACGTGCTGTGCTGTGCATACGAGCATTATTTTGCCCTCGCTCCATCGAAACGCCTCCTAGAGGCTTGCTGACGCTGACGCCTCCTGGAATCGAACTTGTGACCTCAGCTGCAGAATGCTACAGCCATCTGGGCCACAGTGGCGGGTGGAGACACGACATTAAAATATGCAGGCCGCTTAATGTAAATGAACTTTCTCGTCATACAAACTCCTCACTGAGAAGAAGAAAACTGGATGAGGTGCGTGTGTCCAGCGCGTCCCCGGCACGAGACGATTTCATAGAATCTCTCGTTATCCGCAGCCACGACATTCTCGCGATGTTGGCTCACGTGGACGTAATCCTTGTGTCTCATTTCAGCCGGCCTTCATCGTTGCAGATTTTTAAAAGTATATCGTTTGCAGTCTTGACAGGAGAGACAAGCAGGCGCACTCGTCTCTCTCGTGCTACATGGCTGCATGCAGGCTCCCTCGGTTCCCGCGATTCCGGCGTGGCTTCTAACGAACGTCTAAGCCAAGAGACTGGCTCCAGGGGCGTAGCCAGGGGGGCTTATGGGGCTTCAGCCCTCCCCCCCCCCCCCCCGAAATTTTTTCGCGCTGTCCATGCACCGCCGACCAAAGCCACCCCCGGCGCAGAAAATCATTCTGAATTTTGTCCAGAGCGTCTTTTTCACGCTCGAAAAGCCATTTGACCGAAAAAATTGCGAACTCCGGCTGGATTTCGCGGCAACGCCCATGCACCGGGAGTCACATAACGCAAGCAGCCCCATCCGAGCACTAAGTTTCAAGGACGTTTTGATGGCGAACGGGCTCGTCGCGGCATCTCGCGGAGGCCGCGGAATCTACACTCTATCATGAAATCTACGGAGCGCGTGGATGTCAATTCCGAAACATTATGGGTATAAAGTTCTCATAAACTTTTGATGTGAAAGGTGCATTGACATTTCCAAACGTGTGCTTTAGATTTTCAATTGCGGAACTTTGTAAGTTTAATGTTCCCATAAATATTTGACGCCAGAGGTGCATTAACATTTCCAAAGTCGTACATCGGGCCATACAACGAGACAAGCCAAATCAACACACTGTCAGACAAGTTTACGAAACCCGCACGAGGCCCGATGACACGAAGCGTTGTGGTGGTTCATTCGTGCCGTCATGTCACACAGAAAATATCAAAATTTTTTTTTCACCTGCGCCAAAGCATCCAGTGAAGACACTAACACCAGCCAAGGTAACTACGTTTTTATTTATTTTTTCTACTATGTCTTTTAATCGCGAGCACACATTCAGCCTCTTTAATTTTTTTGTTCTCGCTCCCCTACCCGGGGGCTGCCAGAGCCAGCCAGAGCGCATGCGTTTTTCTCTTGTTGCCCCGACCACCGCACGGCGCACTTCGGTGCGCGTTCGGTTTTCTCTGGCCGAGTGCATTTTCGCCTGGCAGAGTTTTGGACGCTTTCTGGCTAGCAGTCGACAAAAAGAAACAATGGACGTCAGACTCTCGAGTTTTGCAAGACGCGTAGCGCCGCCTGCCTGTGCGAACAGGCAGTAATTGAGTAGTGCGAAGCCCGACTCCCTTGCTAAGTTGCCTATGCAGCTAGTGACTGTGAAACAACGATTTAACTAGATTTTGGTCCATATGGCGAGTGTTTTGCGCATTTAACACCCAGACAGAGAGCTATGAATTTCTACGCTGGTCGGACGCGCCGCCGAACTGCCATAAAGCGCTTGCTGGCTCATTCGTCAGACTGATGGCGGAAACGACGGCAACCGCGATAGCTCCGCGCGCTACGAAGAAACGCCGCAATCGACGCTACTGTTGTGTTGTAAATTGCAGTGAACGGGAAGGACCGAATAACAACGTTCAGTTTTGCCGATTTCCATCGCGATCGTATGAAGGGGAAAGGCGAGAGCGCTGGATACGGGCCGTTCAACCTGTTGGGTAATCGGATTACTTGCATTCCCCACAACACAGCGGCTCGCATGAGAAAGTGCGACAATTTTTTTCTTCTGTAATTGTGTTGCGTAGCCCTGACGGAGGACTGTGGTAACCAAGAGAAAACTCAAGAATCTGCAGCTGCCACTTCGTTGGTAACAGAAAAAAACAACGTTGCGAACCATCCTGCTTATGTGCCATCGATATCTCCGCCTTTTAACAGACGTCCGCCTCCGCTTAACTCAACAAGTGGAACGGAGAGATTTGGCAGGTCACTTTTACCAAACATTTTGGTTCGTTTATGAATTCAAAATCCTGCTCTAGAGCATTGTTGTATCGCGAACTCATTTCTACTTTCGGTATTTTGTATGCCCTGCGCCGATACAACAAGCACGCTTCGCAATGTGCTGAGCCTGTTCGACTGCGTTTTACAAATGTGAGCAATAAAGTTCTTGTAGAAGCACTGGATGAGTAATTGCGAAATAACGCACGTGTGTAAAGAAAATAATGTCGCGTTTATTTACATTTATTTGTGCGCGCTTGTTGCTCGAAGCGTCTGCAAAAAGTTCAAATTAAGGTACTGGGCGACGCTGTAGCTCCTGCGAGAAAGAAAGATGCAGCGCGTAGGCACTGTAGGAAGCTTACTTTCGTTATGATCGCACGCTATTTGCTGCCTTGGAAAATGTTTTCTGTTTGTTGCCCTGCAAAAGGCTATGAAAGGATTTACTCTTTGTAAATAATTGCGAGACAAAACATTACGATAAAATACACAAAAATATAGGAGATACTTAATAAGTCTTGTGTTCAGGACATATTCAATATGAACCAATTTGAAATGCTTAGATTTTTATGCTGATATGCCTATAGACAAACCTGATGCTCTCTGTACTTGCGATTTGCAGCACGCCGAAATAACACTTGAGCCTTTATTTTATATTTTACACGTACTTCGCCCTGCTGAGCTTCCTTTCCGAAGCGTGGACGGGCGGAAGAAGCTTTCCAGGTCCTTGATTTTCAGGAAACCGTGCCTCAACACAAACGAAAGAGAAGGGTCCATTGTGACCTATGCACCTTCGCTTGCGGACAGCTCTCCTTGCACTACTCAGTTCGCGCCAAGGCTCCGATGGGGGCGCTGGTGACGGGTTTTTCCGCAGCGCCGCCTGGGCAGAGTCTGAGGTCTATGGTCGCTCGCCGCCATCAATGTGGGGACTCAACGGATTGCACCGCGTTCGCTTGAGCGCAACCTCTCCAGAAAGTCTTGTCTCGCCAGTGTAGGTAGGATACCGAGCAGTATTCGCATGGTTCTTGGTGGACCAAGCGTCTCGTGTTTTCTTCAATATTCCTTTAATAGCCATATTAGTTGCCCAAAGTAGGCATTCGATTGTGACCAACATACTTTCCTTTGCGTATTTTCTTTCGTTACGGTTCCCCCGCCCCACAAAAGGGAAAAAAAAAAATGTTGCGGCGCAGCGAATTGTCGCATGGTGAAAGTCCTATTTTGTTACTTCTCTTGCGGAAAGTAATGGACCATGGGACGCTTCAGCTGCCGGATACTCATTATATTATTGCGATAGCAATTATATGGAGACCCTAGGCGCATTCCTGCCGTCGCCGTCGCCCTCATGTTCCGCATAAAGTCTAAGGGCGATAACATCGTGACCGCACGCCGCATGCTGTATGTGCGAGTGAAAGCGTGTGTGTGTGTGTGTGGGGGGGGGGGTGATTGGTGAGCCGATGATGGTGGCTCAGTCTTGTGTGCGCAAAGGAGAAAAGCGGGGAGCAAAAGCGCGCCGCGCCTTCCTTCGCGCGCGATACATCGGTGGGAGTGGATGGAATTGGGGCGGGATCTAGGATTCTGTGAATCTGTGATTGCGCAACATGTTTATTTGCCTTGTTTGACCCATTATATACCATGACTTTTTCTTAGATACGTAGAGTTATTGGAGACTTATACGTATGTTTAGATATCTTGTTGCGAGGTTTTGTGTATACGTGCAGTGAACTTTGTTTCCAGTGGCAATTTTTTGCCCTTTATCAAGCGGTATCTTCGTATTTGTATATTCCATTGTATCTTCGCATTTCTAATGAATGAGGGCGAGTCAAATGAAAGTGAGCCTACCCACCCCGCGCAATTATGGTTCTGTTCATTATCTGCAAGGCTTGCGCGTAGCACGCAGGCATCTCTCATTTACAAAAGTAGCACGCAGGTGTGAGCATAAATGTTCTTTAATGCGCTCGAGACAATGCGTTCGAGACATTACGTCACGCAACATGGTTGCGTGACATAATGGACGCTCCAGAAGTTGAGCAGCGTGGTGCCGTGAGCTTTTTGACAGGTGAAGGTGTTTCCCAAAAAGAAATTACTCATCGTATGGCTGCCGTGTAGATTGAACATTGCATTTCATTGGCCACTGTGAAGCGTTAGAACAAACGGTTCAAACAAGGACATGAAAGTTCAAAGACGATCCCAGACTGGGCCAAAGCCATCGTGCAATCGCTCCTAACAAAATTTCAAAGGTTGGTGAGCTGATGACACAAGAACGAAGGATAAGCATCGATGAACTGGCAGAGCGTGTGAACATCAGTCACGGTTCGGTTCACCGTCACCGTTCACGCCATAATTCATGAACATCTCGGTTATCGGCTCTTGTGTGAAGGCGCTGGCGCATTGGCCTACTGCCAGTCGGTGCGGTGACTTCGTTCTCAAATTATTTGCCTCAGTATATCGCGAAATTAAAATACGAATGTGTATAACGAAAGTATAACACAAATGAACGCGGATGTATAAAAATAAATGTGTGTGCGTACCTTTCGTCACGATGACCACCGACCAAGACAATAAATGCGCTAGTACCTTTGTTCAAAACTCTGCGTCACCTCTTTGTCGTGTGCTACAGAGCTTCGCTGGTCATCTGGCTTCACAGAATGGAATGGCTCATGAATTTTTTTCATCTATTTTCATCTCCATTATTTATCATTTCTTTAATTCAATTATTAGGTACAAGTAATTTCCCCTATGTTGTCCTTGGTGTCTTTGTTTGTTTGCTTCTTATGATATGGTGAAGGAGAAATGAAGAAATGCATGCCAATATAAGATTTGTGACGTTGGGTAGCACGGCTGCGCGATACATCGGGGGCCAGAGTCCTTTAGGCCAGAGACACAGGAATGAAATGCGCATATTTATAGCATTTCATTACTGCTTCACGAAAGCTGCACTTAGATTCCAAGATAGATTCACACAACATAGAGACATAGATTTCAACACATGCATTGGATCTGCATAATTTTTCTTCCGGTTACGACCAGCAGCCTTGACTACAGCCATATGTGGTAGTAGGGGCATGGTAAATGGGAGTGGGGTAAGGGAAACGCAGTCAGGGATAGGTGGTGAGGCCTCCCTCCCGTAGCTTCATTCAGGCACTGAACTGGCTGAAAAGTGGATCGCTTGAGCCGGAACACACGGGCGACGTCAGTGCGTGGCAGGGAAGACCGTGGAGCGCTGTCCAGGTGGCACGATTTCATAGCTCAATTTCATAATCGGTAACCTGCCGTAAACTTTGTAAGGACCCACGTAGCCCAATAAAAGTTTTTTAAAGAAGCTAATGTGTTGGCGGCTGCGGTCGTAGCGGTCTTCCTGCGAAAACTGCGAATTGGACAGCCGCGCATGTCTAACCTGAAGTGCCGCATGATGTCTGGGCTACTGCTTTACGGGTGTGCACTGTTATGTGGTACGGAAAAGCAGGTAGGAAGGGGGAATGGGGGGGGGGGAGGTGTCGTGTCGAAGGTTAAAGTGAGGTGGCGACCGTAAATGGCGTGTAACAAGCGGTGTCATGATGAGATCACTGGTATGCGGAGGTGACGTAAAACGAGGTGTTGTACCAGCATTGGTCGGCATTTCACAGGCGTGCGATAGAGCGCGGGCGAGCGACAAAGGTTGTGATTGGACGTTGGTATGAACGCGAGAGAGTACCGATTTTAACGCGAGTGCGAGTGGAAGTCAGTGACGACGAATTGTAATTGACGTAGGCGTATAGACGCGAGTGTAAGCGTGAGTGCAGGTGCAGATAAATGCGACTGGAAGGGTCGCGAGTGAGTGTTGGTGAGTATGAGTGGGAAAGCGAGTGACTGAGGGAGAGTATGCGTGCACATGAATCTGGGTGAATAGATAGCTCACGAAAATATTGGCGAATGAGTATGCGTAAATATCCGCTTATTCTTCCGACCTACATGCCCCTGTCACGGGGACCGTCGGATATTCAGAGACGGAAGCAGCACAGGCATTGTCATTCATGATTGCATCTTTTTTCAGTGTGAAGTCTTCCATCTTGGTTGGGCCAAGCAGCCTATGCAAAGAAGTACACTTCAACTGCAAACACATTTGACTGCAGGCATCACAGCAGCAGAAAGCACAGTACTCGCAGTGTCGGGACAATTGACTGAGCGAGCCTTAATGACAAGGAACAGACCACGGCATCTCGCTACAGGAATTTTGAAGACACGCCCAACGCTGAAGCAGCACTGGAGCATGTGCGGTATTTAATCGAATTCGAAGTAAACTGCAAACATCTCAATGCAACGATTCCCCTCTGCACCATGTTCATTGTGTCACACTGTGGGAAGAGCTTCCTCGCATTCCGCCCCGACGACAGACACGAACGGCAGTGTGACAAAAGGAGTTATCTTTCACGAGACTAAAATATGAGCGCCGTCATGGAGACTCCCGCTGCCTCGATACGGTGGAGCCGGGGCTGAGCTCCATTCCGTCCAACCGGTCTGCAGCCGTCAGCTCCGCCATGTCTGAAGCGTCCGCAATAGTCTTCAGGCTCTCTTTGGTGTGGTTGCTGAGGTCTTCCTCATCAGTAAATAGGAGAGATTCCTCGGCTCCAGGCGGCTCCAGGCTGCTCTGCTGCTGAGATGTTGCTGCACAAGGCAATGGGGCCATCTCGGTGACAGATGGGAGACAGCTGCATGACTTCCCCTTCTGGACCGGAACCCTTGCTGCAATGTGTGCGCAAAACACCTTTGCCAATGATGGGGCTCGAACGCAGCACCTTGTGCAACCGGCGTCGAAAATTGCCTTTTCATCGGTTTGTCTGTCAGCACTCTTAGCGGTTGGCTTTCACATCTCTCTGGAGTCATCATCTTTCCTTCTACAGCGTTGCACAAAAGGTTGCTCCGAAAGGAATCATGGGAGCTGCTTTCTTGACGGGCTCTGCTTGTACTGAGCCGCATGGAAGGTAAAACAGTCACCCAAAAGTACTGATGTCAACATCACGAGGTATTGGCAGCATCACCTCGGTCCGAACTGTGGATGAATTGGACTCCCGTTCTGATAACAGGTGACTGCCATGAACAAGGCCTGGCCGTAAACGGGCATTTCATCCTCGATGGTAGCTCCCATGAAAACGGGACAATCTCATGATTTTAGAAAAACAGCTCAACGGCCTGCTGGCGCATAGAGGGCATTGCTTCTTGCCGGCTTTGATAGCTGGGCTCTCGCAGATTCATGTTCGCCGGCCACAAACCAGCCATCTGCTCAAATGGCCAGCTCAACGAATGGCGCGAATCCGCTGTTTGGCGACTCCTCGACTGGAACACGGACGGTGAGCACAATGGCTGACTGAGCTGCTCGGGCTCCACGTCGAAAGAGTCTGTACTGCTTCTGCTGCTGCTGCGGCGGCGGTGGCCATGACGTGTCGTCAGCAGCGCCACCTCTGCTGATGCGCTGCTCCGACTGAGCGAGGAGGCAGGGCCGTTTTAAGAGAAGCCACCATATTCGCCGTTCCCTTCAGCGTCAATGCTCCTGGTGCTACTTCGCACGAAAGCCTGCCTGAAATCTGTCATTCGTGCTGCTCCGGGAACACACTGCAGTCTTTCCAATATGTCCAGACTCTCCGCTGTGCTTCGACTACGCACAGAACAATGGGACTTGCGAAGATCGCAACGCTTGTCAAGATGTCATTGCAACATAAAGGCGCATGTTTGCAGTGACGAGGACTAGGATGAGAGCGTTGCATCTTTCTGGAACGTTGGCGGCGAGCTCAGAGGTAGACTCCGATGTGCAGTCGCAAATGTGATGGGATACGACTGTGATCGATTGACTTGGCCGCGGCACCGGCGATGACTTTTAAGTTCCCGAGATGACTCAATGGCGCATGGCACTATACGGGGTGATCACTTTTAAGTTTTACATCATTTTTAATTATCCCCTGTGGTAGATAGTATAATTCTTGTCTTAGAGCTAGATTATTCGAAGAGGCGCACATTACTAACACGATAAATCAAAACACACATTCAAATAATAACGATAATTCACTAATTAAAATCTTAATCAATTATATTATTTATTATACAAGAGTTACGCCACATATTGCAATTTACGAATTGTAGTTCGTCAGATTGTAAGGTGCACCCACTTGAAATGAATTTAGCGGTAGAAACAGGTTTCGAAATGTTTCTCAAAGTGTGAGACGAAATACATGAGCGTTCCAGTTACTTTTATGCTTCAATGCATGAAAGAGAATTTTGTTAAAAAGGTAAATGCAACAACAGTGCACTTTTATTGTGAGTTTGGTGGCGCATATCTCCAGACTGGTGTCATTCTGGACATTCATTCCAAGTGGATACGTCTTGCAAACTAACAAGCTAAAATTAGTAACTTGCAACATAGGCCGTAATCTAATTAATTAAGAAGGTAATTAGTGGAACACGTGTTTAGATATCTCGTGCAAATGATGTCCGCCTCTTTGAATAATCCACCTCATGGACTAGAATTATGTTATCTGCATCAGGTGATTTTCAAAAATTCTGTAAAACGTAAAACTGATCACCACATAAATACAATGTGGCCCGTCAGGTGGGTACACACATGGTTCGTCGGTTGGTTTTCCTCCAACAGTGGCTCATACCCACTATGGGCGCTTGGTCAAGAATCTGGGGAGCTTAAAAATAATTAGTTGAGTCTAAAAATAAACACTAAGAAGAAGTTTTGAATAGATAATAAAAGAATGAAGCCACATAAATATTTATCTATTTAGCAAAGAAATAGTCCGGATTCAAATATGAACCCCAAAGTAGCTCCACCAACATCCCTACGATGATATCGCACAGAAGAGGCTCCCAAAGATAGAATATCGGGAATGGCTTGGTTCAAACTAGCAACATGAAATTGGCCTTCTAAAGTATGTTCACATGTTCAACTAGCCGAACATCGCCATGGCTTCGTCTCCTTCCTCCACGACTGTGGGTACGGCACGAAGTAGAAAAGACGGACAGAAGTAGACAAACACAGTGCTTCATTGAAGAGACTGGTATCAGTACTATACCTATAATTTAACACAACGTTGTATGGTTGGTGGATCTTAGGTGAGATGGCTCAACCCCGTGCGAGGGATAGACCATATAAGTCTTTCGGTAATAGAAAAAGAAAAGGTTGGCGCTGTGCGGGACGACGGCGCCGGTAAAGAGCACGCGCCGTTTCATTATCAGGTTCTGCGTGATTTGCCACCTGTTAAATATTCTTAAATCGGGAGAATCACGGCAAGCTCGCGCGGCGCTCCTCCTCCCCCCCCCCCCCCTTCCCCCGTTCGCAGAAATGTATGCAGTCAGCGCACTATATAGTCGAACGACACTTTCACGCCCGCTGTGTGAACTTAAATCTAGTCTTTCGGGGCTATAAAAACAGACCGAAGTGTGCCAACGAATGACGTCAGGAGCAGGAGGTGGCAGTACGGTGTGACGCAAACATGGCGGCCGTGAGCAAACTGTCGCCATCTCGTACACTAGATTTCATTTGCGCGGTGGTTTGTCGGCTTTGTGAGAGTCGTGCGACTGCTGTGAATAAATCTACGTCCATTCGACACCAAACCGTAACATCAGTCGCCGACATCAGACGAAGCCGCACCGATTAGGACGAATCACCTATAGGAACTGGGGCCCAGACGGAGATTCGCCGCTGGCAGGTGCGATAACGGGCCGCCAGCCGTCGCTGAATGCTCGTCTGAAATACCCAAGATCACGCGCACGGGTTAGATTGATGCCTGTTGAATAAGCTTAAGTTCGTCGCCGCGTATCCAACATGATCTGTGTGTCTTCCCGCACCTATAGTCTCAGACCTTGAATTTGCTAGAGGAAAGAAGCACTGTGCCGGCATGCTCCTTCTATACATAGAGCAAGCTTTCGACTCGTTTCCGCATAAGACGATTATTTTCGCTCTTGCAACCGCGCGAATTTCGGCTCGTCTGCTCCGTTTTGTGGACAATTTTCTATCGAAGCACTGGGTGAAAGTGCGCGTCGGAAGAATAACAACTGGAACAATAAAAAATCCCGCACTGTGATTTGCGGGTGTCCCACACGGTAGCGTTCTATCACCGCTTTTGTTTAGCACAGAAGCGTACCGTTTTAGCCGTACACGCTTCGCTTCCAAGTCACTTGCCTCGGGACAATGACTTATGAACATTGCTGGCATTTGTGAACATGCTGCTTCAGTCTCGCCTCCGCCTCCGAAAGATATAACCAAACACGTATTTCCCATCTATATCCCAACACCTGACATACACAAAAAAGTCTGATATGCCTGTTTCGCCAATATCCCAGTTCGCTCAGTCACACATGTTCGAAAGCATTCCAAATTATCTTCAAATATTCACAGCTGCATCTGTACACAGCGACGGTTAATGCGCTAGGCAACTCACTCACATCACCAAATCTATTTGCCGCTTTTGACTGCGTTTCTTTTCCATTGGAACATGTTATGAGGCGCTAACCGGCAACCGAATAACTGCCCTTCGTGTTAAATAACCTTGTCAGCTCAACTTGCTCAGCAAGGCTTGGGTGCGGGCTAGTTGGTAATTTATGAGTATACTTCAAACGCGAAATTGACACCGGGGACAGGGAACGCTTGTCTGTGACTTGTTCTTCTCAATATAATTTAGATACTCGAACCCAAAACGCACCACCGAATGCGTTTGTGTTTTAAGTAACTTTTTTTTTTCTGCAGCGCGCAAGCAAGGCTTTCTATGCAAGGAAAAGGGTAAGTGAGAGGCCAATCCATTTCTCCGCAGTTTTGCGTTTCTCCGTAATAGCCAGTGCTCGGTCATGGGCATTACCGAAACTCAATGCTTGAAAACGGGACATTTTCAAGCCGAGGGCATCCCAACTAATATCGCACGGATGACTCATGGCAAACTGCAAGCACGGGGCCAAGAAAGCTTTCAGTGTTTTTTTTTTCTAATTTTTAAAACTTTTTTTACAAGCAAGCGGTCAGGATACTTGCGGAACTTATCATGTTGCACCGCCCTACTAGAGCCAGACGTCGGGCCTTGTGCCCACCAAAATGCTTGTGCTGCTTGTGCCCATCTCAAAAACCGATGAGCATTCGACCATTGGGATAGAATGGGGCACCTCTCGCCACTGAATGAGGTGCCCTGCCCGTCATTGTGCGGGTATAGTTTATACAAAAAAAAAAGAACGAAGGCCCGTATCCACACAAATACTCCGGCAGAATGCATTTCACGATGAAAGTAGACGTTAATAGCACTGAAGCAATGTATTGGCCCATCACAAAGCCGAATTAAGTTCTTGTAGCTGAAGGCTGCTGGCTCAGTGCACGCTTTGGTCGCATTTTGTTCACTTCTTTCTCCACACATGGCTGCTTTTGACGGCGTCATTTTCAGTTATCTGCCGCTGACTTCTTCACATCTTGCCTCTTGTTCTGCTTGTCTATCCGGGCACCCACCGAGTGGCATGTATTCTGGAGGATTTGCCAAGAATGTTCACATACCTAGGTTCACCTGAGCAGCTGCACATAGCCGATGGCTCAATTTCTCTATTCGGGCACATACACCGTGGTACATAGCTAGTAGCCGAAGTTGGCGTGAAAGAGATTAGATACCAACGGACATACCAAAAGTGCGTGAAGTTCTGAAAGAATGCTAAACCCATTAAAAATTACTTACGCTAGGTCACTTCGTAAGAGCTCAATAATGATGACGGACATATCGTTAGCGAAGACGAACGGCCATTAAAAACACCACTTACAAACTAATGTTTTGTGAATTCAGCCCCTGGGCCAGTATTCAAAAAGCTCTTTGTTCATAAGTGTTCTTCGCCGTTGGCCGGTCGGCTTCGCTAACGAGATGTCGAGTTTCACGATAGGCTGAAAGTTTACCTTGCGAAGAATGATAGCGTAAGAGTGCTTTGTTTTGTTTGTGTGAATATGGGCCATGTTTTTGACGCTTACGCGTTCCTTGGACACTCAAAATGTGGTAGTCTAGAGATGCTGTCCGTCTTTTTTTTTGTGCGTGGGTTTGTGCGCTGGTTTTCATGATGCAACTATACCAACTCGCCAGCTTACTATGCTTCTCCTGTATATAATAAGGTTTCGCTGGCGCATCCAACGGGTAAAGACAACTGTAGTGTTGGGTGTGGAAAGTAGAAAAAATATTGTTACGGGGTGTCAGGATTGGGGGCTCAATCCCATCGCTCGTAACCCGTTGTCAAGATTGGAGTCCGGCATGAATTCGAAGGTAGCTGGCCCATGTCGTCGTCCACCTTAGCCACGCTGAGGACGTTGATGAAGGGAAGGACTGCTTCTCTTCGAAAACGAGGAATAAGGGTTTATTTACAGTATTTAAATGCAGTTCATCAGTCTAGCATGACTGCTAGAGAAAGTACGTCAGTCTAACACGACTGCTTGAGAGAGTGTCTCAGTCTAACATGACTGCTTAAGAAAGTGTCGAGCATCCGCACAACAGCGGTTTATAAACACTCGGTCCTCCCTTGATTCCAAGGGGACGGAAACGTTCGTCCAGTCATTGTAAACATGCCGCCTCTCTCCGGGACGGCTTACACACACACACACACACACACACACACACACACACACACACACACACACACACACACACACACACACACACACAACACACACACACACACACACACACACACACAAACACACACATAGGTTCACGGTCCGGTCCGGAACCGACATCACACGAATTTCGTAGAATTCGGAGCTGACCCTCGCAGCGCGCCCGGGTAGCCATTGTCCTGCGTCTTGGTCGGCGCGTGGGAAGGGGTCCCCGACGACGTTCTCGCGGCAACTCTCCCGCTCGCGGCCGACCCGGTTGGCGGTGTCGTGTTGTGGCACAAAGCCTGCTTCGTCGAACTCATTCAGTCACAACGGCGACGAGGCTAGAGCGTAACGGTGGCGTTCCTTGAAAGTTGACGCCGTCGTCGTCGCAACTGGCTGGCAACACGTGCACCTCAGCTGGGCCGTTCTTAACAGGGGATGTTGCGAGTATATAAAAACTATATTTACAATATATATGCAGGATGAGTCAGAATAGTTAAGATTGCTGACCACCCACAACTCGAGCAGCCAGCGTCTCCGATCTTCTTCCTCTCTCTTCTCTCATCCTTCCGTAAAAGGGCCCCCGGGTGGCGAAGCGCCGTTTTGGCGCATAGCAGTAGAAGAATTGCGAGCGAAGTATGGCTTCAGCCGTGAAACGTACACGACGTCGACGGGCGCCTGACTTGAGGTTGCATCAAAGTGTAGCGCCGAAATCTCGTAATTGACATCGTTAACTTGGCGTAGGACTTCATAAGGCCCCGTGTAACGAGAGAGAAGCTTCTAGGAGAGGCCAACCCGTCGATATGGTGACCAGAGGAGCACCCAATCACCTGGTGCGAACTTAACATCGCGATGGCAGCGGTCGTAGCGCTCTTTCTGTATATGCTGTGAGGCTAATAAACGAGATTGGGCGACTTGAAGAGCCATGCGAGTACGATAGATGAATTCACGAGCGTACTAAGTTGCAACACGTGGCACAGAAGGGAGGATGGTGTCAAACGGTATAGTGTGGGGTCGCGACCATATACATGAGATAAAAGGGTGAATATCCTGCGGTGTCATGTCGGGACGAGTTATACGCGAACGTCACGTAAGCCAGCGTCGCGTCCCAGTCGCGGTGATCGGTGGAGACGTACTTCAACAGCATATCTGTGATTGTTCGGTTGAGACGTTCCGTAAGACCGTTCGTTTGTGGGTGGTAGGCGGTGGACAGCTTGTGCTCAGTGGCACAAGAGCGGAGGAGGTCGTCCACAACTCGAGACAAGAACGAGCGGCCGCGGTCTGTAACTAATTGTCGAGGTGCACCGTGCTGGAGAATGACGTCGTGAAGAAGAAAATCGGCGACGTCAGTTGCGCAACTAGTCGGAAACGCCTTTGTTATCGCGTAGCGTGTCGCGTAGTCAATAGCGACGGTGATCCCCTTGTTCCCTTTAGTCGTTGTCGGAAAAGGGCCAAGCAGGTCAAGGCCTACGCGAACGAACGGTTCAGAGGCAACTTCAATGGGATGGAGTCGTCCGACAGGTGCCACGGGAGGTTTCTTCCGGCGCTGACACAATTCGCAAGTTGCGGCATAACGACGGACAGAGCGGTAGAGACCCGGCCAGAAGAACCGGCGTTGTACGCGGTCGTATGTACGCAAAACTTCAAGGTGTCCCGCCGTTGGTGCATCGTGAAGTTGTTCGAGAACGACGGGTCGCAGATTACGAGGAAGGACAAGCAGCAACTCAGGGCCGTCAGGGTTGATATTGCGGCGGTAGAGGATGCCGTCATGCAGCACGAACATGCGGCATGTGCCGTCGGTGCTGCCGGGTTGCACTCCGGCGATGATGGACTGTAAGGATGCGTCGCGTTGTTGTTCAGCGCGTATGTCTGTCATGTCAGTCAAAACCATCACGCAGGTCACCGGATCATTCGCAACAGGATCGGGAGGACCCACGGGGTGATGCGACAGGCAGTCAGCGTCCTTGTGGAGGCGTCCAGTCTAGTAATGGACACTAAATGAAAATTCCTGGAGCCGCAAAGCCCAGCGTAACAATATAGTAAAAGTAAGGACCCTTGCATTGCTCATCGTCACCACTGAAAATCCCGCGGTCCTGTCAGGTTATGTTACAGAATGTAAGATCTGGGTTTAGACTCAATCTTTACATCAAGTGCCAAGCGTGCAAACAGGAGCGCACCGCTACCATACAGTAGCCACTCTGGGCCACTGAACCAAAAAAGAAGAAAGTTATGGGGTGTAACGTGCCAAAACCACTTTCTGATTAGGAGGCACGCCGTAGTGGAGGACTCCAGAAATTTCGACTACCTGGGGTTCTTTAACGTGCACCTAAATCTAAGTACATGGGTGTTTTCGCATTTCGCCCCCATCGAAATGCGGCCGCCGCGGCCGGGATTAGATCCCGCGATCTCATGCTCAGCAGCCCAACACCATAGCCACTGAGCAACCAAGGCGGGTGGCCGTGGAACCCCGAGATCAAGGACCCTGCCGGGAACGCAAGGACCAAAACACCACAGCGCTCCTCCGTCACCTTCTTCTGAGACTGTCCAGCATATGTGGAGCAGTGCATATATGCGCTGGAATGCCTGACCGTCAAATACTGCGAGGACTGCAACACTCGCAGAAGCAGCGAATCCACAAAGGTGGCGCTAGTGCTCCTCTAGTACTCTCAGGAGACTGGGATTCCGCTTCACATATGAGGAGAGTATATAGTGTTGGCGGATCCCCAGCGCGACCCGCCTTCTCCCGATCCGTAACCCTTCTTTATTTCCCGACAAAGAAATGATTTGTAGAGAAGTATTGGAACGATATAGTGGGTCGTCCTCTTCAGCGCTTTGCTCGTGAATGCCGCTCGTGCTGAGAGTCCGTGCCCTGCTCTACCGGTCGGTCCCAAACGCCGGTGACTAATAAACGCCGCCTTTACAAGTGGTGGAGGTTGCTTCGGCCTTCAACTTCAACCCTGGAACTTCGATCCGTACCCTGCGCTCAACCATGCCTGAAGACACATCCCAGCAAACGTTTCTTACTCCATCCTACTCCATCCCACCAAGCGCCTCCTCAGTCGGTCCTTTGCTCTGGTGTGCCTACAGGGCGCGATGTTGCCTCCTTGCTACTTCGCTGACTCATACTGCGTCATGGTCCACCACAGGAGTTGCTCAGCGATCGCGGACGTGTATTCTTGTCGGAAGTCGTCGAAGCCATCCTCAAGGAGTACCACGTTGTGCACCGCACAACTGCTGCATACATTCTGCAGACCAAAGGCCTCACAGAACGCTTTACCGTACGTTTGGCGACATGCTCGTAATGTACGTAGCCTCCGACCACAAAAATTGGGATGCCATGCTGCCCTTCGCAACCTACGCCTACAATACCACCACTCAGAGCACTACTGGCTTTTCATCTTTTTTCTAAATGTGCGGTCGGCACCCGTCGCACACAATCGGCACAATCCTTACAAGCCTGATGCATTTGAGTGTGCGCCTATTTCTGCTACAGCCAAACATGCCGAAGAGTGTCGCTATCTCGCGCGGGCCTTTATTTCAAATGACCAAGAGCGCCAGAAGAGCGTTCGCGGTGACACCACTTCTGCGCCCACGTTCCTCCCCGGAGCGCTTGTGTGGCTCTCGGTCCCTTCCACTGCACCTGGGCTCTCGTCAAAACTACTGCCCAAGTATGAAGGCCCCTACCACGTCGTCGAAGGCACATCTCCGGTCAACTACGTGATCGAGCCCACTGAACCGTCTACGGACATGCGTCGTCGTTGAAGATGCATTGTCAACGTCGACCGCCTCGAGTCCTACTATGACCCACTCATAGTGACAAGATGTTAGGTCGCCGGGTGGCTCCCTTTTCATCCCCGGGGGTAATTGTAGAGAAGTATTGGAACGATATAGTGGGTCATCCTCTTCAGCGCTTTTGCTCGTGAATGCCGCTCGTGCTGAGAGTCCGTGCCCTGCTCGAACGGTCGGTCCCAAGCGCCGGTGACCAATAAACGCCTCTCTATATTTATTAGTTTATTCCCGCCAGTCCTTGTTTCTAGCATGATGAGAGCTTCAATTTGGAACAATGATATGCGAGGGAAACTGAGCTGACGGCAATTCTTTAAAAGTAGCCATGAACGGCAGCACAACCTCCATTACATTTGACTAGAGCACGGGAACTCTCCCTCCGGTTTTCACCAATTGAGGGCCGCTGGTCCGTCACAAAGTGCATGTGTCGCTTCCCAGCATGTGCTGCCAAACAGAAGGGCCTTCGCTACTTGCGTATCCTGCTTTCAATTGCTTCCCGTAGCTAAAAAAAAATTGTGGGGATTTACATGCCAAAACCACTTTCTGATTATGAGGCACGCCGTAGTGGAGGACTCCGGAAATTTCGACCACTTGAGGTTCTTTAACGTGCACCTAAATCTAAGTACACAGGTGTTTTCGCATTGCGCCCCCATCGAAATGCGGCCGCCGTGGTCGGGATTCGATCCCGCGACCTTGGGCTCAGCAGCCCAACACCATAGCCACTGAGCAACCACGGCGGGTATTCTTCCCGTAGCTGGATCTTATGAGTTAGCATATACGGTATATTGGAAGGAAGCGCTTATCACAGGCTAGGCAACCACATGAATTAAGGCAGTGCCTTATCGCGGTACATGTGCCCTCTCTCATTCACCGCTGCAGCTGTCATTTTTGCCCATAAAGTTTCATATAATGATTACTAGAGGGAACTCTGGCGCTGCGACCGTTCAGCTACTATTGGAATGATGGTTAGTACATGAATTTGTCCGACCTCCGTGCTTATGGCCTCAGACGTTCTTGTGGCTACATTTATTATCCGTTATCTGCCTTCATTAGCCTAAATTTCAAAGTAATCTATGCATATCTTTATAAATTCAAAATCAATACGTATCTGCGAAAACGCATAATCGCTGCTAGTTGCAGTAGTTGCGCTTCTCCATGCGTCTGTGGCGTAATGGTTTCAATATCGGGCTTCTTTGCTAGAGGCCCTGGGTTCGTGTCCTGTCGCTGGACAATTTTAATAATGGTTATTTAATTCGTTATCGCACAGTGATTTCTTGAAAATTTTCAGTTTGCAAAGTTACCAAGCAGTTTAAAGGCAGATGCTTGAAGTTTAGGCAAATCCATGTACTGCCGGTGCATCATTCCAATGCCCTGGCCACAGGTCCCGTAGACACTAGGGCCAAAGTTCCCTCTAGTAATTATTGTATGAAACCCTCTGGTTTTCGCCGAGCTGGTGCGTTTGGCAGCAGATGCAGGGGGCAAATGGTGAATGATCAGAAACAGGGGAATCTCGAACCAGAAGCACCTTCGGCAGCACTGACGTGCACCAGAGCACATCGCTCACGTGCTCTTGAAAAGTGCGCCTGGAACAGTACAAAGGAGCGTTTACGAAAGAAAAATATGCGACAGGTTGTGCAGCAGCACGACACATCACTCGTATTAGAGTAGATACAAAGGACAGAAAAACTACGTGCATGGGATAGGTAAAAAGACCCCCGAACGCCGCTACTATTATTCTCATGATTCCGGCGGTTTATATAGAGAGTAAAATATCTCTTGAAACATCATGTCACAGTTTCAACAATTGTAAACTTCATTAATAACAAAGTGCCAAATGATAAAATACAAAATTTCTACACATACGGTCTCGCCGTATGCGTAGCGGCGTACTATTGGGATTTCGAGTCATCATAATTGAGGTGGGGTTCCTTCATAATGGTGATAGACCCTAAAGCACACTGAGATTTGTGTGATTAGACCTGGGCAGCTGTTTAATCTACACCAGATATCAACCAAAGAAGCCCTGAATTCGAAAGTTGTTAGCGCACGAGAACAGCTTATATTTCGCAACTCCACGACCCTTCTTGTTTTTCGTTATCGTGATTGGTCAGCAAGAGGACGCTATCTAATCATCATTCACTTCTGAATGCTAACCACCTTGCGAACTTGGCCATTAGCAACATTAAATCAGCCTAAACTTTCACGGCACTGATTCTTTTTCCTGTCTTGAATGAGGTTTCGTTTATTTTTATTTTATTTATTTACCGAATACCTGCGTCGCCTCGAAGGCATTATCGCAGGGGGTACAGTTAGAGAAAGATGTTGAGAATTATCCTAAACTACAGGCATACATCGCGGGCTGGGCGTAGTAAAACTAAATCAATAATAAAAACTGAAGCAAATTGCATTGCGTCTATGTGAAATTGCATATCACAGTACACAAGGAAATTTTCAGCTTTACCTCGCCTATTTCTTTAGTTTATTATCGCTTACGGCGCACGCAGAGCCTTGGAGCTGTCCATTTAACAGTGCGGCCGGTCACGAAACAGCCATTCCATTGAAATTTTCGCCTAAGTGAGCATCCTTACGGCTCGCTATGCCACATCAGTTACGCTAAATAGCGAACAATTGAATGTACGATATAAAATAGCCAGCGCAAGCACATAGAGTGCGCACGGTCCTGCGAGGAGAGCAGCACTCTCAGGTAAGCTGCTGTGCTTTGCCGAGGCTCTGGTAATGTCGTGGTAGAACTACTGATTACAGTTGTGTTTGTGCAATCAGTAAGGTGAAATAAGGAGACTCCCAAAGCAACTCGCGAGCTATGAGAAACGCCGTAGTGAAGGGCTCTGGGTCAATTTCGGCCACGTGAATTGCTTTAACATGCACTCAAATGCACAAGAGCATCTTTGCGTTTCGCCCTCATCGGAATGCGACCGCCACTGTCGGGCACCGAACCCGCGACCTCATGACCAGCAGCAGGACAGCGCAGCCTCTGAGTCACCGCAGTGGGCGTTTTTGCAGCATATAGAGTTGCCCAGCTCGTACAGCCGCTACATATTGAGTTTTTTTTACTCGGAATACCCCCCACGCAAATGACATGATAGATGGCATGACTTACTTGCTAGTCAACCCTCACTAAAATATGGCCCAGAAAATTAAAAGAAAAAGAAAACGGTAGAACGCCTTCAACCGGAATACCGAAACGGCGGAATAAAGTTCTCTTAGCTGTATAGTAATTTCGGAACTCGTCATCAGAAAAGAGACACAAGGCGTCGGACACATTAAGGGGAAACGCGCCATACAGCTGAAAGGGCCGATTTTCACGGTCAAGCTCAACCTCCGCGCAAATCTTCCCCAAAAAGGGCAAGAAGACTTCCTATGTTTTCGCAGACTTTGAACACGCGCAGCCTGGACCTTACCTGTTGCCCTCAAAGATTCTGAGTATCCCTTCCAATTTCTGTGCTCTTCCCGTTTGCGTTCCTGTCATCGCTTTCTCTCGAGCGTGTCTTTGCCCTTGCGTGCTACACGCTCGCGCTCTTCTTTTTTTTTTCTTAATGCTAGTTGAGCAATCTTCTAGTTCCTCGTCTTCTGCCCCGATTACCTCGATCGCCTCAATTATCACTGGCTTTCTCTTTTTCTCTGAAATTTCTCTGTTCAGCTCACTGGCCAGCTGTAACAATGCCGGCTTCTTTAACGCCTTCAGGTCCATGGCTGTCCCTAGTGCTTTTATTTGTTCACAGCTACACGACCGTGGCATACTCTAAGAAGACTCGTCAACGGTTACTACTATCACTGTTCTGTACTTCGCATAAAAATACGTAAAGCGAGGTGATATCTCAGTGAAGAAAAACCGTGCACTCACCAACTGCAGCCATGAATCCTGCGACGGTCGTACCGAAGTTGCTATCGAGAGACATTGGTTCTTGCCAGGACGAAGCGTGGTCGATTCTATCGGCTGCCAGCAGCCGCTATTATGTGTATTTGACTCATTTATTGTACCAACTGCGTTGTACTTGTATTTTTGTACTTCAGGCTTTTCTTATTTTCATGATCCAATCCACCCCGCCCCCCTCCTTCCTATGGAATGTCTATGAAGCCCTTTATGGTAAAGAAAGGCGTTTATTGTGAATGCCTTTAGACAAAGAAAGCTTGGCTTGATAACGTTTAGGGGAGAACAGGACGCAGTCCAAGCATTACGAAAAAGATACTTGTATTCGTCAAGGTCCCTCTTGAGGAAAACACGGTCTTTTGTAATCTTGACACAGCGCTGATGACGAAGAGAGATCCTCTTGTTGAAACGGGAGTGAACAGCCACCCTTGTTTGCCCCTGGTTCTCAAGGGGAGCGAATGATCCGGAAATTTTAGACCTGGCTCAAGGGAGCTTTGATCAATGAACTATCCATTACAGTGCGGTGCGCTGCATCTGATCTTCGGACACCAGGCGGTTAATCCAAAGCGCGCCCCCGCGCCCAGATCCCTGCCCCCGTTGTAACGCAGAGAGGCCCAGGAAAGGAGCACCATGGACACCAGCGACGAGGCGATTCTCGACATGCTGCGGCAGCGGATGCTCGCCAACAGCGACTTCCTCCAGTACATGGAGATCGTCATCGAGAGCCTCCGCTCCGGGGCAGAGTTCGATCGCATGCCGCGCCTCATGGCGCACACAGGTACTGCACCGCGATGCTCGTGAATGAATACGCACACAGAAGTATTCAGCACGATCTTAGAATGAGAGGGAGCATTTCTTGTAACCACCTATATGCGAATGTATCTTTATCGCCCACTTGGGAAAATTTCCCAGTTAAATTTTGACACTGAGGGGAGAGAGCGAGCCACATGAGATGAAGAACAGGCAGCTTAGTTAGACTGTTCGACTAGCTGGCTTCCCTGCACTGAGGTAAGGCAGTAAAGGAAATTAAATGCTATAGAGGGAGAGACAAGATTTAAAAGGAAGAAAACTTGCCCCATAAACGCGAGAAAACTCCTGAAGCATGTCGCGTGTATGCCAGCAAGGGCTCCTCGTGGCATGAATAGGCATGAAATAATGCCTGTTCCCTTCCGCACTGGTGCGACCAAAAGTTCATCCAGCATGTGACAGCTCTGGCTTTGGGTAGAAAATAAAGTATCTTCTTTGTGACCCCGCCTCGCCACAGTGATCAAATAAAAGTGCTCTTGGCTATGCTAAACAGGCTGGACAAACGCCCTTTGTCGCAAAACTGATTCCCTGGTCTGGACGGTTATCAACAGAGGTGGCTTTAAAAGCGTTCATGCGCTGGATGTTGAGAGGAACGTGCCTTTCCAACCAAACTCGAGCTTTCATTGCCAAAGGGAAAAAATAGGCGAAAAATCATGAGCCATGCCATTCTTAAAGGTGCTTGGCCAGCGAAGCTGTTTAGCACACGACACGGAGGTGACAGTCAATTTTGAACACATGCACGAACTAATTTATTGTCTTGATGGGTGGTCATCATGACGAAAGGTACGCACACTCATTTATCGTCTTGATCGGTGGTCAATATTTCACCCGCGACTGCAATCACATTCCTTGATAATGTCAAATCGATACACGTATGCCACTGAGTGGTCGGTTGGGCCGCGGATCGGTGTGGCATAGCAAGGGATATGTCTTAACACGGAACGCGTAACCCGCTCCATTTTCGGTACCGACATCCACATTGAAATCACCGATAACGACAACACTGGTAGTGTCCTCGCAGCTACTTCACGCAAAGTGAGTAGCCATGAGCCTTACGGGACTAGCAGTCATTGCATTTTTTGCTTGCTTACGGGGGTATGAGCCATTGCTCACGGGGGTATGAGCCATTGATGATGACAATTTTCGACATGTTGTTCTGTATGCTGTATGCGTGATTAGAAAGAATTTAAGCACTGTTCGCTTCACTTTGCCGAGTGCTATGCCTTACGGAGCTATGAGCCATTGCATTTTTTTGATTTCTTACGGGAGTATGAATGCTTAGGGGGTACGAGCCATTCATGATGATAGTTTTGTTCGCGGAGAACACAAATGCATGCAACCCTAGCCATATACAGCTTCGCTGTAAAATGTGGCATAGCTGAGTTGTGTGTCATAATTTTGGTGGGAAAAGAACTGCTTCTTCCGGTGCTGCTTATTCTTTAGGCATAACGAGTAAGGCATAGTTTTGGAGCTAAGACTACAGCATCTGATCTAAGGACAGGGTACGCAGGGTAGCACGCAAATATGGTTTTCTGAAGCGTCGCAGATACTGTATGCGCGATCACTGCTATTCCACTCGACGTCGACCAACCACCGTCATTCCCTGTTGCAGGCGGCACGAACCCCCTGCAGGTGAAGCAGCTTGACTATCACATACCGGCCAACACCCGCCGCCACAAGACCGACAAGTTCCTGCTCACCCAGAGCAGTGATGCCACGCTCGTGGTGCGCCGTGGTGCTCCTGTCACTATCAGCGTCCAGTTCGATCGGCAGTACGACGGGAGCAGGGACCAGGTTTTCCTCATCCTCAACACAGGTGACTTGACCGCTTGCCTTTCGCAGTGCCGGCACTTGCAAGCTAGTGCTTTGTAAAGTGCACCAAATTCGTGGGGTCCTCGCTGCGCCGCTCGTGCGCGAAAAGACAGTGCTAGCACGAGGCCATTCTTTTTAGGTGGAGCGCTTCCCTGAGAGTATCCTTGTTGCGTGCAGCGACGCGCTAGCGCGCTAATACAGGCATAGGGTGCGTAAGGAAGGGCAGTCTGAATAGAATTAAAAAACCTACAGGTATACGACACGCAAGGCTATAGAGCTCGCATTGACAGCGCTGCTGTTACGTAGTTCCAGACGCTACATTTTCTCTGACGCTAAAATTTTGAGGGGAGATGTGTACAAATGCATTTGAACGAAAATTAGAAATGATATGACGTTAACCTGATATGACGTGTTCTACATGGGGTGGCCACGTGCGAACATGACCTAAACATGAAGTCATCCTTACGTAAAAGCCCACTTACGTTTTTAAACCCATCAGACACTTGGAATTTTCAAACGCAATAGAGCACATGTATTAAGCGAGTGGAAACAATGCTTTATTCCATACCTTCTCTTGTGCTTGAGCGTACGTTCACGTGTCTTACTAACACGACCGAGCATCTACACTCGCCGGGCAGACACAGTGCAGTTCATTAATGCCTCAAGTCACCAGGGAATAAACAATAATATTCTCTGATTCTGATTTGTTTAGAGTTCATCCCTTGAGTTGTACTCCGCCTAATGTGACGGAGATAACACGAACGATGCAGAACTGTATTTGTCTCAATTGCGTGCGCAGAGCCTATCTGAAGGCGCGTATAACCCGCTTTATAGTAAAACATTCCATTATCTACCATATTGGAGGGAGAGCTAAAAGTGAGAAATCTATTTAAAAAGTGCCAGAGATGGAGGAGGGGGGGTGGGGGTAGGTAGTATTCCTGACTCGCCTAGTCCGCTGCTGGACGGGCAAATAACAGGGGCGTACGAGGTGTTTACTACGAAAAAGGAGTGAACGTATATAATAGGCTTATGACTGGCGGGACTATCACCATCTCGAGCATTTCTATCCCCACAATTTCGAAAAGTAAAGTTTCTTACGGTTAAGGCGGCTTGCTTCATGAGATGCACGGGCAACGCGCGAGGTTAAAGTGGCACTCATGGAAGCCCACAGAGCCCCAGCCCGACGCACAGTTGGTGCATCGTCGCCACTTCATGCGCGCAGGTCTGGAGCCTAGGGAATCTGATGGAAGCCGCGTGCGTCTGGAGGTGCCCAGCACACGCGGCTCGTTCTTCTCCACGGACAACTCGCCCTACAGCATCTGTCTGGTGCTGACCGAGAAGAACAGCATCACGGTCAAGGTGATGCTGCCGCCGTGCGCCGCGGTCGGCCTCTGGCGCCTAGAGGTTGAGACGCGGCTGCGTGGTTCCGGAGACCCGTCCGACAAGTGCCTCTTCAACGTCAAGGAGACCTTCTACGTGCTGTTCAATCCCTGGTGCCCAGGTTAGTACGGTATTCAATAGTGGTTAAGAAATGAACAACCATTGTTCTGCGGAAATCCGCGTGGTGGAGCAAGGTTCTCAGGAACCCTCATCGGCTTTCCTTTACTTTCGTGGTAATGTCAGGCGTATGACAACATTTCCTTATGCTAGTGATACCACCTTTCCGCGATCTGTTAGAAGTGAAGGCATTTCTTCAGTTCAGAAAATAAAAAAAAATACCATAAGAAAGTAAGGACAGACAGGAACAGCTTCGACTAGGATGCCTAAAGCTATCTCTGTGTCTCTCTCTATTTCTCTCTCTACTAAGCTCGCATTCTTCGCTTGTCACGCACAAAAAAACTTGGAAAGAGCTACAAAAGTTTCAATGCTCTGATGGCTCCTTGATGGCAGCCCCACAATATGCATTTCTTGTTCCAAAAGAACTTCTTGGGCAAGTTGGTGCTTAGGACTGACTTTAAGGTTCGTAACAGCTAAACACAAGAAACGGACGAAAAAGAAAGGTAAAAAAGACAACACGGCGCTTCCTTTTGTCCGTGGCTTGTGTTGCGCTGTTACGAACCTTACAATGAATCCTAACCAACTGGCCCAACTTACCGTTTCGGTGCGTAGGCTTACTGTACATTCTTGTTTTGGCCTGTGGTTTAGAACGTGAAAAATCTTGTTCCAATTCTTGTTGCACAGTTAACCCATGTGGACGAGGCGGTGCCGTACGTTGCAAACCACACGTGCTTGACGCTTTCGTACCATGTATGCATGACGCTTTCAAACAACGCGTAGAGAGAGAGAGAGAGAGAGAAGTCCCTGAACGAAGTAAGTGGCTGGCATAGTCGAAATCAAATCGAATAGTTGAAAATCGTAAAGAACCGTGTCAGTGTTTAGCTATATTAGCTATTCTTAGCTATATGGTGCGCGCACGCCCAAGTGTCAGTGTAACCAATCGTAACTCAACACTCAGAGAAACTTTAGAGCATGCAACGTGCCAAGCAGGAGGAAGGAATGAGAGTAAAAGGCAATAAAGGACTGGAGAGAAGGATAAAGACTACGTTAAGTACTCTGTGGTTGCTTGTTGTCAAAGAAGACGACTTATTAAAACCCAAATACGGAACTTATTTTTCTATACGAAAATTTGTGAACTGCGCGTTCACCATCGCATTGGCGAGAGTGTACTTTCTTCTTGTTTCAGCCTCAACAAACAAGATGAATGAACGTAAATGAATATACGAAGCAAACGGCATGCTCTTTGTTGCCTCCTTTTCAACTATAGCCTAGGGGAGAAATATGCTTAATCTTTTCCGTAGTTAAGATGCAACGTGAAACTGGAAGAGAACCATGTGAATACATCTGACCACATGTTTAGTTTAAATTAGCGGCCTTTGTTCTTCCAACGTGTGGTATCGCGCGTACGAGACTACCAGCGCGCAAAAGTTATGACATTTGCTGTGACCCGCGTCGGCTTGCAACCTGCATACACTTCGATATTTGTCCACTGAAGTATTGCCCTCGGTACTTGGCGATCGTCGCAATAAAATGAAGTTAAATATCTCTCATATCAGCTACACCGGCGCTGCTATTTGCTTTTTTTTTTTCAGAGGACCTTGTTTACATGCCACAGGAAGACCGTCTGCAGGAATACATCTTCAACGAAACCGGAAAACTGTACCAAGGCAATTACGACTACCCCACAGGAAAGCGTTGGTTCTTCGGGCAGGTAAAAACAAAACGTATTTCGCACTAGCTATGTGCACTAACGCGCGTCTCCTGTGTTACAGTTCACCGACGTCGTCCTGCCCACGTGCAACTACCTTTTCGAGCTTGGCAATGTGAGCGTCAGCGACCGAAGTTCGCCCATCAAAGTCGCCAGGGCAATCTCGGCGCTGGTAAGAAAGGGTCTCTTGTGGGTACGCTCATCTCACTTAGAATATCTGGAAAAGAAACTGCATCTTAATGAATGTTATGACTTTTTTTTTACTTTCGATTCTCATTCATGCTGCAGCAGTATAAGCTTTATGCTAAACCTCTAGCTAAACTGCAACGCAAAGCCGCTTCGTGAGAAATTAATGTGTAATATATTAAAATACAGTGACTCAGGCACTCTAGACGTATTAGGTACACCGTGAGTTCGTTTCTCTATAACGCTAACGGCCCGACATTAATTATTGCAGCTGGATAAATTAAAGATCCATAAAACTCAGCATCTGCTTAATAAAGAGTGCGTGCAATCCATCTGCAGATCGCGTGCGCCAGTATCCGTTTTTCTTTGTTTGTCAACTGGAGAGAAAAGTGAAAACAAATATTGCGCGTTAAGAAGGCGCATCGGGAATTTTTTTTTTTTTATACGATAGCTAATCGTAGCCACAAAGGCGAGTCGTTCTTCGACGGCCAATTCGGCAGCGATATCTGGTTAACGTACCAAAACGCTTATCCATCACTCCAAGTAACGGACTATGGGAGATCAGGGCCCATATTCACAAAATATTCCCTATGTGCAGCCTACCATTGGTTTTCACTGTGGCGATCGTATCGTCCTCATACTGATCGCTATCCGAGCCAGCACTAAGCAGGACCCACGCTGGACACACTGCTGGGCCAAAGTCGTCCGATGCCGGATACACGTTATTCGATGTCGGGCCAATGGTGGGTGGGGCCTACGTGGACCCAGTTTTCTCTGCTCATGTGCGTCACGAGTGGCAGTTGTCCGAGCAGCGGCCAATCGGGAAACCCCCCGACACAATATAATCTAACGTAACCGCCAGTCTTTTCCCGTGAATCCCACAGGTCGACTCGAAGGACGAAAACGGCATCCTGGTCGGCTCGTGGGACAACAACTACGGCGACGGTGTGTCTCCTACTGCCTGGACGTCCAGCGTCACCATCCTCGAGCAGTACATGCACACCGGTGGTGCACCCGTGAAGTACGGCCAGTGCTGGGTCTACTCCGGTCTGGTAACCACGTGTACGTACGGGCGCGGCGATACGTTCAAGAGCGAGGACGAAAGGTCGTCAGCATTGCTGATAATTTCCCATAACGCTGCGAGTTACCTCAAGGTTGCCGTTATCGTTCAGAGCTACCGCGTGAAAGCGCAGCTCATACCTTCCTAGATTTCACTGAAAAATAGGAAAGAAGAGAAAACATGTCGAAGAAAGAAAGTCGCATTGCCTAATCATGCGAACTCTGTGCTGCGTAGTTAGGCTAGAGTAAAAAAGTATTATACTAAATGCATTGCCTAGACTTACGCATAAATGGGCATTTAGGTTCTCAAATGAGTGATTAAAGTAAAAAAAAAAACACTGGCCGGGATGTAAGTTCGGCAGTAAGACCCCGCCCCCTTCCACCCTGTTATTTTCTTTATTTATTTTTCGTTTTTTTTTTTTTTTGCTACACGCGCGCTGAGTTAAGAAGCAATTGTGGCTAAACTTACCGTATGTGTTCCGTATAATAACGAGCGCGCATCTATCGCGCAATCGTGGACTGTGCAAAAATCATAGATTTGAATTTCCATAGCGTGGTAGTTCGCCTAGTGCCATGCATTGCTGACTGCTTCTATAGTGACAGTTGGAAGCCTAGCGTTTTGTACATCGCTGACCCTTGTCGACCCCAGTGTGCAGAGCCCTGGGCATTCCCTGCCGCTCCATCACGAACTTCTCCTCGGCGCACGACACCGACGGTAACCTGCTCATCGAGCGCTTCTTCGACGAAAACGACAACATTCTTGCCGGGAAAAGCGAGGACTCTATCTGGTACGGCTACTTGGAGGCGACGAGATAACCACTGTACACGCGAGCATTATACACGCTTACTCTTTGCGAGGTGTCCGTGACAGTCTAGCCGTACGCGGTGTCAAGGCACCTTAACTAGGAACATTTGAGGACAGCAAGGCTGTTCGCTATTGCGAATTGCGTGACTTCAGATCAAAGGGATTTCTCCCAGCCAAGAACGCGCTTTAGCGCTCAAGTGTATTCCACAATCTCCACCCGTCGCGGTGGTTCAGCAGTTTTTGTGTCCTGAAGCAAAGCACAAGTTTGCGGGTCCGATTCCCGACGAAAACCTGTCCGTTTGTAAACAGGCGCAAGTGAATAATCTAAAATGGCCAAGATCAATGCGGAGACACGAACAACGCCGCCTGTCGCTGTTGTGCAGGTGTAACTTTGGGGCGTAAAATCCGATCGGTTAGTGCTGGCACCAAATTTTCATGCGTAAGGGAACTTAAGCCCATGCCTACTACGCGCACCCCCGACCATGCACTCGATGAAGAAGTGTCTAAGCGTAAGCAGCGTCACGCACGAACACGGTCTCAGGTCTTTCGGTGAGGAATTTGGAACCACGCAATGAAATTGTGCTACCATCATTGGCAACATAACAAGCCGTAATGGCACGTTGCTCTTACCGCTTACTTTTTCGTTCTGCTCAACTGAATTGTCGCATTTTATTTTGCTGGCATTGTACACTGATAAATCGTGCATGATTGCCCCCCTGAAGGAACTTCCACTTGTGGAACGAACTGTGGATGATGCGTCCCGACCTTCCCGGAGACTACGGCGGCTGGCAAGTGATCGACGCTACGCCGCAGACCCTCAGCGATGGTACGGAGGCTGTCAGTTCTAACTATTTATTACGTTGCAGGGTTAATGTGGCACAGCTGTTGCGAACCATCCAGTTGCATAGTTTATATTTGTGTTCTTGTATTTCAGAATCCATGCAGAGCGTTATTCTTCCTGCAATACGCGTAAATAACGACATTCAAATTCAGCAGTTTCCGTTACGCTTATCACCCTTACTCTTTCATGAGCACATAAGAAGTAAGCACTGAACTATTACTAATGTCCCTCATTGCCGCTATCCTGACACAGGCCTATGCAAACCATCAAAGGCGTTACCTTAATTTTTTTTTTTTTGAAAACGTTGAAGCGCAAAACAAGGGACAGAAAGGATGACCACAAGCTTCAACATTTTTCAAATACCTTTCTCCAAATTCCCCAAACGAATACTCTTCTGAACGTTACCTTGCCGTTCCCCAACTGTATAGGCTTCGAGCAGTACAAAAATTCTTTTGATGTGATCTGTTACATCTATGGGTGTCTGCACCTGCACACAGGACTTTTCCGCGTGGGACCGTGCCCTGTCTCAGCGATCTACAATGGACACCTTGAACTGGATTACGACACCCGTTTTGTCTACGCTGAGGTTAACGCCGACCTGGTGAGCTGGAAACGTGACCGGGCCACCGGCCAGTTCAGGCAAACAACGATGAGGAACTACAACGAGGCCGAAGCGTAAGTGCGCACGCTTCCTTCCTGCTGCGTGTGCTGCTCGCAGTGTGTCCACGTTGCTGTCACAATCGAGGAACGTCAAAGAAGCCACGTTAACTAGGGAAAGCGCGGCAATAGAAACATCAGAAAAAAGTGCCCTGGAATGAGCGCGAGAGTGTATTCTAAAATTAAACTCGATAGCTTAACCGCCCTTGTATGAACATAAAGTTTGTTGCAGGTAAATATATCTGCTGTCGACAGCATTAAAAAGAGAAGGTTCTGAAATTACTTCTCTCTCTCTCTCGCTCTTTCTCTCTCTCTCCTCAGCGGTTATGGCGCTCTGCTGTTGAGCACGAGGTCACGTGTGTTCGATTTCCGGCCACGGCGGCTGCATTGCGACGGAGACGAAATGCAGAAACGCCCGGGTGCCGCGCTTTCGGTACACGTTAGTGAACCCGGCGTCCTCAAAAATAACACGAAACTCTCCACTATTGCGTCCCTAATCATAGCCCACCGTGCATCTTCGGGACCTTAGTTATTCCTCTCATTGTCACAATCCGCACCACTGTTTAAGAATTCTCCTGATGTAGAGTGTTCTTTATGGTTAAAAAATGATGCCTTAGGCAAGTTGGGGCCCATAAAAAAAAAGATAAAACAACGTTTAACCGAGGACGCCTGACATTCCTGCATCGCTCCAGACACGTGTAGGCACGCAGATAAATTGCGAGATCTCAAAGGAATGCTACGGTCATGAAGAAGTTACCACTCCATTGTTATCCAGTACTTTGTGTCAGCCCGAAAGGAACTCCAGCTGCACTTTTTTGCCGCCGGTTTCACGCATTCGCCCGATCGCGCTTTGTGTGCACAATCACCACTGAGTCCAAATTTCATTCGAATTCACCATAGACAGTGCATACCTATAAACGGCTTGGCGTTTTCTAACGGTATGCGTTACCTGAATACTTCCCTCATAACTCAGTATAATGATATGCCGCTTAAACAGAAATGCTGTTCGCAGTCCCGTTCAATCAACCGACCACATAGCAGTGCATGGCGCACCTCGGTGAACGGCATCTGAGAGTTGCAGGCGTATCATCAATGCTAGGAGTAATAAAAGAATGCCTGCGTAATGATCACAAGTCATAGGACTTTCTGAGCCCTTCAGAAACTTTTCTCTGCCAAAGTAACATTGCATGGAATTGAAAGCATATTTAGCGCCAGCAAACAAGGACAGAAGGGAGACGACAACACAATGCCAATGGCAATGCTGCATGGAATAGCCGCTCACTTCTCCCGCAAAGGGCAAAGAGGAAAGCGTTTTTGCTGGCAGCCCAGCCTCACGCGCCATTCAAACTGTTGAAAATGTTGTGCCCAGTACAGTGACCGTACACTATACTACCGTACACTGAACGACCACTAAGCACGTAGATTTTCTCAGCTCTGGCTGCGCACGTTACAAGCGCTCGGAAAGCGTTAATTGAGCAACAATGTGACAGTATGTTAGCAGCACCTAAATAAACTCATTCATTCATTCATTCATTCATTCATTCATTCTTTTTTTTTTTTTTGCAGCGCCGGAATGCTGATTTACACAAAGAAGATTGGAGAGATGACTGAGCATACGGCGGAGGATGCGGAAGACTTGACAAAGGTGTACAAGGGCGTTAAAGGTACCACGATGAACTGGCACTGCAGCCTGATCACAATGCAACATGCTCTCCTGCACACCCTTTTTTTTTCTCTCTATTTCTTTATCTTATTTCGGATTTCCTTCTATCGTCTTTCTTTCCTTCTATACAGGGCAGCCAGCTAGTTTTACACTGGCTAAACTCCCCCCCCCCCCTCTCTCTCTCTCTCTCTCTCTCTCTCTCTCTTTCTTTCTTTCTTTCTTTCTTTTCCACTTTCTCCTCCTCATCCTGCAACGGGGAGAGCATTAAAAATACGCTTCCATTAACCCTGCTTTCATAAAAGGTAACAAGCGTGTTGACGTAGCTCCAACTTATCTGTGAGATACCAGACATCCTTGTGTGCATGTCGTAGTGATTCAAAAGGAAGGACGGACTGGTTGGTGGGTTTGTTGCTATGGCGTATTGTGCAGTATAGTGCGACTACAGCGCACAGGACGAAAGAAAGGAAAGTGCCACGTCCGAGTCTTTCGTTGCGTCTTGCGTGTTCTCATTGCGCTATTTGTGCGTAAAGGCGTAATAGCCCCTTACATACTGACGCTGCTAACTTATCTTGGCTCCAACGACAGTCACGGCTATATAGTGCACGTGAATTAATCATCTGGCAAGTAATCCAAGACGGATAACAACGCTTTCTGAAAACGCAATCTCATACATGCGAAAACGTTTCATAACACCAAAATGGCGGTTAGGAAAAAGAACCCGCTATTGCCGCTACGAACCATACTCAGGAACGATACTGTCTATCAACGCTACGAACCATACTCATCTACTTGAATTTGAAGTCCCGCTGGCGTCAAATTTAAGTGGATGAGAGAGGGAGAGAGTAACGCTGACGTTAATAATAAACCGGAGATGCTAGCTTAACTAATAGGGCGCGTTACTGCTGGGGAAGGTTGAGTCGTGCGAACTGCATCGGCGACGTTATGCTATATTTTACCTCGATAAATATTAATAAAATTATTTGCTCCACTAGCTTGAAGCACCAGCGCTTCCTTGATGAGCCCGTTTCCTACGTTAAGATAGGTATATTTAAGGAAGTACGTTCGGGCAAGGGCAGCCTGCTTCCAAAGCAGCTTTCATATATGTTTCGAGAAACGAATGTAATTATATATTGCGTCTAAAGGCGTGCAAGCTTATGTGCAAAGAGGAAAGAGAGAAACTAGACGCCCTGTGGACAAAGTAGCTGTAGTTTCTTGTCTGTTTCCGCCCCGCTTCTCTACCTCAGGTCGTGTTCCATGTCTAGGTACATATGACCAGTAATAATACTCGGCCACGTGGCCACCGCCTCCTGCAGTGAAGCCCAACAAGTCGGTGATGGGCCTGTCTGGCGCTCCGCCTCCGGAGGACGTCGAGATGAAGATGGAGGAGATCTCCTCGGTGCTAGCAGGTCAGCCGGTTCGGCTGGCCGTCACCTGCACGAACCAGTCGAAGACGCCTCGCAAGGTCACGCTCACGCTCTCCGCCCACTCCGTCTTCTACACCGGCGGCGAGTACAAGATGCTCAAGAAGCAGACCTTCAACGTCGAGGTGCCACCCGGAAAGAGTAAGTCCTCACTCTTCCCAAGCACTAAAGTTGAGACCACAAAGCAAGCTCATTTGCGCTTAGAAACGCCCCACTGAACAATTTTTCAGAACAGTTTTGTTGGCGACGGTACCCGACATTCCATACGACTGCACGGAACAGACACTTCCACGAATAGGAAGCAATTAACCCCACTTAGTCCTTTAGCCCCGGCCACACTGACAATCTTTTAACTCAGTCTGCATTGACGTGATCGACGCATGATGCCTGATAGATTGCAACGGAATCAAAATCAAACAGGTTTTTAGTAGCACCTCAGAAGCCAATATCAGAGCATAAAGAAGGGTCAAATGACACGAAAAATCCGAACGCTGCATTTGCCTCAATTCACTTAAAGCCAGTTCTCCCCTTGTTTGAACTGACTGCGTTTCAGCGCCAGATCTGCGTTGAGTTGACTATGGTCCGAGAACTTGCTAGTCCGCGCAAGAGTAAAAGCTAGGCCAGTCATTCCATAGCTCATGAGCGCGTGCTTAGCGCTCGAGTGGCCGGTGAGGTGGTGAGGATGACTGTGGACACTTCCCTGCTCGTGTGTCCACAAACGAGACTTTTTTCCTTCCAGAGCAACGCAGGCGTTGTACCACTCCAGCACTCTCCCTGATCGCTTTGTGTCTACGAGCCTAACAATAAAAATATTAAGAATAACAATAAAAAAGCCCGCTTCGGAGGGCATAGGTATTAAAAGTAAAAGAGATCGCGGTTTAGATCTCCAGCTGTCTTACTATGCGTGAGATACTGGTGTGACTGACAAAGGATCCAAGAGCTCAAACTCACACCTTCGCCATTCGATTAAATCACCGAATTATTAAATGCCTAAAAACGCAGTTTCGCTTCATAAATTATCACAGTGCTGCTCTCTCAATACGTTCCACGCACAGAACGCTGTGGCTACGTGGAGTGTGCCATACCGAAATAACACATACTTTGCAGCCGAGACTGTATGCCTGACTGTGACGGCCGACGAATATCAAACCAAGCTGGCCCCGCAGAACGTCGTCAAACTGTTCGCCCATGGCAGCTACGAGGGTAGCGGCCAAGGTACCTGGTACCGCCAAACTAGAATCACCATCGGAAACCCTACCATCGACGTCCAGGTAAGCGTTCTACGAGACCAGGCTTTTTTTGCATATCGTCGGCGCTCGCGCTCACAAGATTGGTGCTCGTGAGGAGAGAAAACGAAGTGCGGCAAAACAGATGCGTGCAAAGTTCATTAGCGCTGGTGCGGTGTCCGTTTCGGGCGGGCGAGGCCTAACGAGTGCGCGCGATATGCCAGTCTTTCCCCAATATGAGCAGTTCAAGTAGCGTGCACGGAACATCGCGACCACGTATTTCGTTTCTTGGGTCAAGTCCAACACGTGTACTTTACACTAGAAAGTATTTATTCCTATACCAAGGATTTAGCGCTGCTATGCGAAAAGATTTAGACGACTAATTGGTCTTCCTGAAGGTGCATCGACTGTGCGCGATATGCATTACGTAGCGCGACGTATTGACGAAGGCCAACCGTGACCTGAAGAGTTCGAAACTAGGTCTTGCGGCATGCTACTATACGAGACCACCGGATTACTTCTTGTGCAGGCACAGAATCTTAGGGTGGCGGTGGTATTAACAAAGTTTCGCATCGCATTACTTTTTTTGGTTATAGTGTCCGCATCAACTTGTTGTTCATCGGCTTAATCGCTTTATCGTTCAATGTTTCGGTGCGGCCTTTCTCAAAATTTCGGAGGCCACGTACTCAGTGGGTGACAAGCTGCTGTGGTCGCATTCCGCGACGGTGTATTTCAGTAACGACTCTAATATAATAGCTCTGAAGCTCGAAATAACGAGATGTACTATTCATCTTAATCTACAGAGCTTTACTGAGCCGATCTTTCGGAGGGGGTCTCCAGTATACGACCTGAAGACATCCTTGGTGACGCCCGCAGTGCATCTGAAAGAGGTCAAATGTTGTTTACAGCGACATAAGCTCTCACCGGGCTTATGCTTCGCGTGCGCACCTGCGCAACACGTTGCGCTGAGCAATGATGCGATGGCGCAGGAGTGAAACCATCCTTTTTCTTGATGGCGCGTTCCCCCCTCATATACTTCTGCAATGCCGTGTAGCGCAGTGTTTACTATCACGGCTGTATTATTGTGTTCCTCCGTGTTATAGGTACACGGACCGGTCAGCGTGTCCAGACCTATGGAATACTGCCTTTCGTTCGACAACCCTCTCGGCGTGCCCCTGACCGGCTGCAGTCTGACCCTCGACATCCCTGGAATGCAAGAATCCCATGTTATTCCTGTGGCGTAAGTGCTTCTGCCATTGCTAATAGTGTTTATCTCTCCTTTTTTTTTTTCCTCTGCGCGATCATGTGCGTTTATGTGTGCGGGACAGCGAAATGCAATAAAATCAAAGAATGAGGAAGAAAGGCGGACCGCTTAGCATACCTTCAAAACTATTGTCACCCGTAGAGATTCCTACAATGATTAATAGAGGGAACGCTGGCGCTGAAATCGTTCAACCACCATGGGAATGATGGGAAGTACATGGATTTGTCTGATCTTCGTGCTTGTGGATTCAGACGTTCTTGCGGCTTTGTTTATTACGCTTTATATGCCTTCATTGTAGTAAATTTCAGAGCAATCTATACTTTTGGATATGAAGAAGACGCTGCGAACACGCGCAATCCTTACTAATTGCAATGGTCTAGTTTGTCGAGGCGGCCAAATCGAAACACGCCAAGCGTCTCAAGACGCTGGCTCACCCACGATAAATTCATAAGGGCGGTTCACGTCGCTTGTCGATGCATGCATCCGCGACGTAATGGTTTAACTGTCGGGCGTCTGTGCTGTGCGTGTCCTGTGTTCGAATCCTGCTCGACGGATTAATTTTAATAATGTTTGGTTAATTATTCATTACACAGTATTTTGTTGGAAATGAGTTCGCAAAGTCACCGAGCCGTTTGAAGCCAGAAGGACGAAGTCTAGGCAAATTGATGTACTTCCCATAATTCCCATGCTGGCACAGTCCCCCCGAGTGCAGCTCAACGCCAGACACTAACGCCAGAGTTCCCTCTAGTAATTATTGTATGAAACTCTATGTTGTCACCCTTATCTAAAGAAATTTTTTTTACTTGCGATCACGTAAGCCGCGTTTAAAAAAAGGGGGGGGTGGGGGTGGGTGGGGGAGGGGTCAGACGATGACCACGGCTTCCATGACTTTACCAGAACTCACCCTCTTTATCTGGACGATCCTTCATATATCCGGTAACATAGAGCGGTAGCATTAAATAACTATCGCATGGACGTGTAATTCGATGCTTTGCCCAGATACCTTCTAACATGAATCAAAAGAAACCACATTGCGTTGAGCAGCAAACATGATAACGAACTTTCTTGCGGATGTGCAAATAAGGTTCCTCGTGAATGCCACATTCCCCACCGGTCATCGGCTCAGAAGGTAGTGAAGACACTTTTGTGCTTTCTGAGAACGTCTGGCTTGGGCGAGCGCCTTTGACTCTGTATGTATTGCTGTCCGTGCACATCTCTCTCCCCCCCCCGCTCTATCTCCCTTCCTTCTATTCCCCTTCTCCCTTCCCCCAGCATGGGGTAGCCAACCGGACTCCCGACTGGTTAACATCCCTGCCTTTCTTTTATCTCTATATCTCTCTCCCAAACACAACATTCGGGAACACGGAAACACACACATAAAGAAATTGAATGAAAATAGAAAGAAGGCAAGAATATGTATGATTCCAAAAGAAAAAAAGTAAACCCACAATGTTTTATTGAGATCGGGAACTGCCCAGGGACATCTGTTTTTATTTTATTTTTATTTTGTCTTCGTGTGGTGCGTGCGAGCGTTATGCATTAGAACCAATGTCAATTTTGTTTTGTCATTTCGCTCGCAACATTGGCATCATTTTGCTCACCTTTATCATGTTCGAGAGAAGGAGTAGCCGGGAAGGCCTACAGACGCCAACATCTCAGATATTATTAGGCAGCTTTAGTACAGCATTTCGGTTGTTAACGCGGACGCAGGCAAAACGGCTGCGGACACACTCTACGCATATTCTCTATTATACTTTTAGCAGAGCTCTCCGTATGGCAAACGGATGGCCAGCGCCAAATGCTGTGGCGCCGTCTCATACATGGAAAACAAAGGACTTTCACGACAACGTTGGCATCTTTTGTTAGGCCTGGCAGGTACAGAACAGACGGCTGATCTAACTGATGACGACAAAAAATTGCCAATGCTTTCTTCTGAAAGAGAGATGAGACTAAGCGAACGACAGATCTTACCATTTATATTTTTCTATGACGACGAAGAGCAAGTGAGAGGACCGAATTGGGATCGAGGTGGATGTCCTGCGCCCCGCTGTGTCGTTACGCTAGCTACGCAAGCCACACGAATGCCGCAACTCTTAAGTCACAAGTTAGCGTGCGTACGTAACGCGCAAAGTTTTTATAGCGTTCTGTGCATATGCGTTTTCGACCTGCTATATTATAGCCTACGCGAAGGCTTTGCCTGCGCTATACTAAAATTCTCCTAAGAATTCTCTCTCGTCACCTAGCGCTAATAGGTCGAAATGATATCGAAGAATGCAAAAAAAAAAGGAATCAATAAATCATTTATTATTATTATTATTATTATTATTATTATTATTATTATTATTATTATTATTATTATTATTATTATTATTATTATTATTATTAATAATAATCGGCAGAGTAAGAACAGGAGAACGCACACATATTTAACGGCTACGCTTCTATCTTCTTCCGGCAGGGACGTACCTGCGAAGGGAAAGTTCGAGTACAAGAGCAGAATCATTCCGAAACGTCCTGGCGAAAAGTCCATCCTGGCAGTGTTCAACAGCAAGGAGCTGACCGATATCCGCGGGAACAAGGTGGTCGTCGTGAAGTAAGCTCTTGCCAGCCACCAACACCACCTCGAAAAAAACGGCAGTCTCAGCGTAACAAGTGGCCTGCGTTTCAATCCGTTAAACTTGCTACACGTCAATAAAAGATCCTGGGAGCATCGACTTGATTGCCTTGAGGTGCCTTGATTGATAGTGGTTTTCCCTCACATATACACGCAGCACATAGTACCACGTGAATAAACTAAGCTTCCGATAAGACGTTTATGTTATTAAGCCGCTACCAGATATTTTGGAAGCAACTAAGCCACGGGCGAGCGGGCTTCCCTGGAAAGGGGCGACTGCTGAAGTAGCTTGACAGGAAAAGGTTGTTGTTGTTGTTGTTGTTGTTGTTTTTAGGCGGTCCGGGGGATGACGGCTGCGAGGAAATGAGGGATGGGCATAAGATAAGGCAGAATTAAGTCCTGCACACAAGATTCACAATGCTTCGTTGAAGAGGGTCACATACAAAGAAGCACAAAGACTTCGACATGACCCCACTTTGGAGACTATATGTCAATGTGATTTTTTTTTTTTTTTTGTCTCAATGTGCCGTTGCGATCGCCGTTTGGTATTTCGTGACCACCGTTGGGCGTTTTGCGCTGAAACATTCATTAAGCTTCTTATTCGTGGAGCAGCTCAATTTCCTTAGTTATATAATGTTAATTATAAACATTATAAATAGCACGAACACAACTGCGACCTCTGCAGAAGACATCTCTCGAAAATTCCCCAAAACATTCGCTCATCCATCTATGATTATTGAGTGATCCCGACAGTTATACGATGACGCGGCCGTCATGCTCTTATGGGCGATGCTCGGTCACTTCGTCTACGACTTCCAGTGGGAATGCCCGAACAGCATCATCCCCCTCCCCTCCTTCTCCCCTTGACAACAAAGCGACTAAGGTCAATAAACGGCGTTTCCAAAAAAAAAAAAAAAAGAGAGAGAATGTCGCCAGAAGTGGCGCTACACCTTCGCACCAGAAGGAGGCATGAATTGGCTTATTCATGCTGTCACGAAAGCTTTCGCCTTCCCTAGCGAAAGGCCAAAAACAACTGCAAATGAGCACGAGGAAACCACATTCCTGTCACATCGCCGTAGGACTTCCTGTAATTTAGTCGGTCTCTCTCTATACTTCATCGTGATTAATTCAGTTCGGGCGCGTTGCCCGTGCCCTCTCCCTCAGGCAACATACTACGGCGATCAAAAGTACCTGGCAGAATTAGTCTTCGCGGTACTGCAGAAGCTTTCTAGCAATGGCATCGAATATGAGGTACTGGCAACCCACCAACTTCGAACAATATTCAAGAATACTTTTATCATCATATGCACCATCTCACTTTTTTCTCTCAACTACTTCGCCGTCCTCCTGTGAAGGTTCTCGTGTTCTTGCTGACTACATTTTCATCTCTGGAACCTAGATGCTAAACGGAAAGATTGCTCGCCTCTCTGTGTTCTTGCTATTTCGTAGGAAACGGCATGTCCGGGAACTTCATGTCCCACGCTCGCTCAGACTTGTGCGAACCACCCCTTTCGTTCTCATGCATTCGACATTTCAAGAACTCCTCTAAACTTGTGCCGTTAGCACTCGATCAAAACACAGGATGTGTTTTGATCTAGCGGTCGTGCTTCTGCTTCCATTACTGCGCCGTCCAAGTTGCCAGCTTTGAAAGGCCTATGCCCTTAAAGATCTGACGCCTTGGAGTTATACCTTTTTCTTTTTATTATTTTTTTGGCCCAGCTGTACTCCTGTCGATAGCCGCAATTCCGATCCGTTTGCGACTGTCATCGCGCGGTCCTTGTGGTCTTTGCATCTCCGCTTCGCTCTTTGTACGTGTACTGGATTTTTTCCGTGGACACCTTGCAAACCTGTGCTCGACACAAGTATATATTTAACAGCACCACCTAACTACTTGCATAATTCTATATTCCCGGCTTCTTTTGCTTAAATACGTGGTTTCAGTACTTCTTTTCGCACAAGAACTCATCACCCCTTGCTCCACCCCCCCCCCCCCCACACACACACACACAAACTTTCTCTCATCGAGTGGTTCGACGTTGTTTCGCGACAATTAAACCGAACTTCGCGGGTACACGCACGCAATTTTGCGTTTTTAGTTACGAGTTGAAACTAATCAAGGTGCCATGATCCCTACAGCGGGCGCTCACTGACAGATTACACGCACAATTTGGGCTTTAGCTACAAAGAACGAAGCTATCGACCAGTCCGTTTCCTGCCTGAGTACACCTGCGCGCTTTTGTGTTTACATTCATCTCATTCACAATTTAGTTTTGAAGGCTGATATGAAACTGTCGCTCATGTAAAAGGAACGTCTTGAAGTTCACCACAGGGTTCTCCAATAAAGGAGGGATTTTCTTTTTCTTGAATTTATTTACGGGGAGACGAACGTAGCTTTTCGTATTTTTTTTTATTCACCCATTTATGCAGTACGAGAATTTATGGAGTTCCAACGTTGTGCGTATCACCTGCCATTTCTCGATAGGCACAAGCTGCACGGCACGCTATTTTCGCAATACAAGCAGTTACATACGCTTAAAAACGCTGACACATTTCCCATTTTTTTTGTTTTACAAACAAAATGAACAAACGCGCGAACTGTAAATAGCAACGCTGGGCCCCTAACGCCGTGACTTTCGATGTATACCCCCTTAATAAGAATAACCAAACTCTTTATTGCGTTCTTCTCTTCATAATATTGCGCATAATACAGCTCAACGTAAATCGAAACGCGAAGCCTGCGACCGTGAAATGAGGAATTTATTTAGAGTATTTGATTGTTCCACTTCCAGGCAATTTCATTCGTACCCCAACGGATGAAAAGCCGCGTCACACAGCAGTTAGTGGGCGCCCACGCTTTGTTTATAACTTTTGGTCAGTAAATACGAGCTGTTTTTTACGACGTGGTATTTATACTACTGGAACTATCGAGCCAAGTGCAATCGCCAGCAGGCTAAACTCTCAAGAGAAGTGCACGAACACCTTCAGCCACACAAGATTGGCGGCGCCAGCGCGCACACAACGCCAAAAATCCGCCCACTCTGGTCTATGGAGTGGCGTGAAATACGCAAGGGCCTAGGTGCCCACTTTCTTTCTCATAGCTGTTAAGCAGAAGAATATATGTCAAATTCCATCTCGGAATTGGACGCAAAGATTGAAATCTTGCTGCCTCTGAAGGAAGCAATCAGCGGCCTTGCTTTCAAGATTGAGTACTCGCCGTTGCGGTCGACTGTAGAAGCACTCCAGGGGCGGCTTGCGCGAACATTCAATAACGAATATAATAACGAATTTAAGAACGCGTTCCTGCGCGGACTAGGCGTTGTCTATGGAACATTTAGGAACGCGTTCTTGAACTCGTTATTGTTTTCCTTAATAAATGTTCGTGCAAGCCGTCCCAGTAGTTTGTTCAGAGTGTTGAATCCTCAACAGCGTATCTACCTAACAACTGCAACACGATGCTTGCTTTCGCAACAACGCATCAATCATGTTTGCATAAATTACAAAGCCTGCGTGTGTTTACGGCTTCGATACATGCATAGCCGTCTTACTGACACTCCAAGTGGCCCACCAAGCCTACGACCCTACGCTATATTCAAGCCACCGGGTAGATTTTATCGCATGGTGTGGGCCTTAATTGTCGAGCTAACGCACGTCATGGGCTACCATCCTTCACCGCACACAAGCAAGCAACAAACCACGCCACAACCCTGCCCTGGGCTAAGAACGAGTGCTGGCTGGTCTCAAGCAAACACATGCAGTGGCGGCTGGTGAAGAACACAGAACGCAGACTCTGATCGAAACTGGCGGCGAAAAGTGTGATTTGACAAAAGAAAAAGAAACTAAGAAGCGCTTGACCAGAGGGTGCTTTCACCATCGTCGCTACTGTCACAACATCGCCCCTTTCGCCGGCATAATAGCTCGTTGTCTGGTCAGAAAGTTGTTAGTGCTGCTAAAATTGTCGTCGCAGTTGCACTCTCCTAAGCAGTGGGTGCTGCTAAAGTGGTGAGCTCATTTGAGGCTCAAATTGCTGACCACGACCACGGTACAAAGGCGGGAGGCGGCACAGAGACAGTCGATATGATTAAGTATGGGTTGGTCTATGTTCCTTGCGTGCAAGGAGGAAATAGAAATGAAAGGAGACAAGGCACGAGACGCAGGCACGAGAAGCAAGATTCATGGTCGAATAGAGAATTCCCCGCCTCCGCCCATGCCCCAGCAAGGCCACAGGAAATCGAGCGAGAATCATCTTACCAGGACAGTGAAAAAAACAAATGTCTAGTGTGTAAGTGAAGCCCGAGAATTAGAAGAAGCTGGCAGTGAAGCCGTATTCGCGTGAAGCCACACATGTGCCACCAATACGCATCTCCACCAAGAAACGCCGGAAGATGTTTGAAACCTGCTCGTGTCTCTGCAAAGACAGCTATCTCCTAATTGTGCCTCCGCAACAAGTCTTGATTCTAATGCGATGCATTCTGCAATATCGTTCGCTCTTATTCATCGCGAGGAGTTAAAAAGAAAATAACTAAAGAAAGATAATATTGAAATATTTAAACTGGAGCGCAGTGTAGGCAGACTACCCAAACAGTATGCAGTACATGTTGCAATATCTGCATCATTGTTGATATTTAATTCACTTGTAAACACTAGCGCAAGTAGTAATATTTTACGAATAATCCTAAACATCATAATAGAGAAAACTACAATCTACACGCTCTTTCGAAAGTGACTAAACCGTTGTTACAGTCGAGTCAATGTACGCCAGACGTATGTCCAAGATGATACCAATCTCTAAGAAAAATGCCCATTCGAAGTACCCGCCGTTCCCACGCTGGCTACAGCACTCCAACGCCACGTTTTCATCAAAGTCACTCCAAGAAACTCTGTTATAGTGGAGCCGCCTCTTCGGGGCTCTGCCGAAAGATCCCTGGACTCCCATTGGCTATTTCAATCCCTTAGACTAATTACTGCAAACAGCACTTGTGAGCCCCCGACTACTCGATTCCTACTGGATTGTGCGAGTCCCCTGTACTCCTGGAAAAATACTGAAAAGCTCGGGCGCAATTTCAAGACACGTGCAGCTTGTACTCAATAGGAGACGCCCTTGATTAGAACTCCGACGTGCGATACGCAGTTCTTTGCAAAGAAAAGCACACTGTGCCCTTAATGACAATTAATTTACCAAACTGTCCATATCAGCAGAGTCAATCTAGATTCACCGCGGACGCGCAGTATAATTTTATAATGGACCCCACTTTCAAGTTTAGAGCTAGAGGCCGCTTTTCTGCTTAAAGGGATCCACTAAAGAAAAAAGAAAGATTCAGTTCAGGCTGTACGAGTAAATTGCCCCTCTGCAATACCAAAAAAGGCCACTCTTGCTGCGAGAGGGACGCTTGCGACGTCAATAAAAACGCAAAACCAAAAGACGGGTGGCGACGCCGCCTCAAAACTCCTGCATCAGTTTGCCCTGACGTCACTGATGTTAACGAAGTCGACCTAGTAAGCTTTTCTTTTTTTTCTCAGAAAAAAATGGACTAATTTGTAATCTAAATAAGCCAAAGGGTGCGACCCCTGAACAAGTTGGCACTGCGTCTCACGGTGGAAAACAGCGCGTGTGGGGAAAACCGTTGCCCGTGCGTCTCAGTCCTTGTTTCTCGCGCGGTCTTCCACTGCAAGCTAAATGAAGCCACACAGCCAAGCCAGAGCACTTCGGGAAATGTTACTGCGCGACAATGCTCAAATACGAGAAAACACTTCAATATCCTTAACGTCATACCGACGACTTGTCTTGGGGTTTCGGTGTGAAGCTAAAAAAAAAAAAAAGCGCGCCTTCACTTTTTACTACAGTAATCAAACTCCTACCACAAAATTAACGAAAATAGAGCTTTTAAAGAATGCTTTATCAGTTTAGACTTGCTTACTGTTTCTATTTTAACGGTCCCTTTCCGTAGTGATAACATTCCGCACTGGTGCTTTGGTGAAATCCGTCCTAAGATCAGTTGGAGAGAATTCGTGAAACTGGCGAAATGCGGCGTTTCTTCCTTCTATCAGTGAGAGAAGAAAGTGTCCATGGGACAAACGCAAAGCCCGCAATTACAGGGGACCACGCTTTCGCTCGTTAGCCAACGCATAATACCGGAAACGAACAACAAGATGAACCAACCGTGTTGTCGCCTGACTAGTGAATGCGCTCGGAAATAAACCCTCAGCCGCGACTTGTTCGCACGCAATAAAGAGCCCACATTCGATGCTGCTTGCTTTCAACAATAGCACGTAACATTCAACAGGCCGCCATTACATGCATAAAACTCATTATTATCCTTCCTTTGTCCGCAAAAGAAACAAACGAGTAACATAAACAGTTTTAAAAGGATAGCAAGAGAGAAATGACGGCGCTAAAGATGCGGCGTCGGTCGTCGTTATTTATGCGCGCGGGCGCACCACTTGCGAATCGGCGCGCGAAGATGAACAACGTATACACTTTTCCCACAGCGGGGTGGCAAATACCGAGCAGGAGCGTTAATAGCCTTAAATAAAGCGTGTTGTCGCGTTAAATCTTGGGGCGCGTAACATGGTCTCGCCGCTGCACTTTCTGTCTCAGTGCACGAACAGCTGCGCGGAGAAAGCGATGCGCTGTCGCCCGCAGCGCGCGCCTCAATTGGGCAGGCTGCGCGCGCAGATATAGGATGTGTTGCAATCTTGCGGCCCGGAAAAAAAAAAGAAACAGTTGCTGTCACTTCGCGGGAAGACATGCGCGCTCCGAACGCGGCGCGCCTCACGCGCCGCCCTTTGTGGAACCGTCAGAGTGATCTACGGCCGCCTCGTCGTCTTCAATCAAGTGACGATTCATCGTCGGCGCGCTGAGGTTCAATAGGCGGCCGAAGAGATTCAATACGGCCAGACATCAATTGAGCGACACCCGCTCGCGAGAAGTAAAAATCGTCCGCAGAAAACAAGGTTTAAAGAAAGGAACTCCGCCGCTCTGCTTCTCGACCTGATATCCTCCCAGAATGACGGTCAAAGAAAAGGGGCCGAAATAAACAAACACCATTTCGATTAACGCAAGCCTAGAGGCACCTGAACCGGCAGCTGCACGCCCCCATCTCCGTGGAAACGGGAACCGCCGAAAGCGATGCATCCGCCCTTCCCCGAGCGTATATACTGGGCAAATATATATTTCGCTGAAACGTCAACGCCTTCTGCGAATCCCGAACGCCAGGCGACACCGAAAAACGATCGAAGGCGGCCAGATCGTCTCCGGCGCAGCGATCGGAAACACTCGCTGCTCGCGAACCGGCTGGGAATGAGACCATAACCGCAACTGAACCTGCGCCCGGACCCTCGGCAGTGGCTGTGCGCGTGCGACAGCACGTGGAGCAGAACGCGCATCGTCATCTCTACGACCCAGGTCCTCCATCCCAAGCATCAGCGGAAGGACGTTCCGAGGCCGCCGAGGCCGTGCAGGCGATGGCTTCGCGTTAGACATGCTGCAGCACCGTTCTTCCGTTGGTCCCGTGAGTTCACACGACACGTCCGGTGATGCCCCGTGTGCCCCGACACCTAGCCGCTGCGTTTGCCGGCCCATTCCTCCTCGTGTGGTGGTCGCTTGCAGAGGTTTCGGGTACGTACGGGCACACGCTGTGCGTGTGCGTCGCTCGAGCGTACGAGTCTCATGTAGGAGGCCGAAGTATCACGTATCACGTCTCGGCCTCCACCAAGGCGCGATGCTGATGGTTTTATGCCATGTGCCCAACACACGGTGACTTAGTTGACAGCTGTAGCCAGAGAGTACACTTGTCACGCGACCACAACCCCGTTTTTCTCTCTGCTGAATTCAGCACTCCGCAGCACCCTGCACGAGTACCTCACAACACCCTCAGTTTCATAACTTGCTGTTGTGGCGAGGAGTCACGACAGCTTCCAAGTGGGCTTACAAAGTAGCGTAAGAACTGATGCGAAATGCGAGTTCTACGCTAGTAACGCATTTGCTGTGCACTCTCTTACACTCCACCGTTCATCACATTAGCAACAAATGCACGCGCTGCACCTTTAACATTTAGATGTGTTTCCTTTTGTCGTCTCCATCTGCATTGCTCCTCTGGCTTGCTCTAATATATCTATCGGTCCCCCTGCGTGTAATGGACAACCGGAGTAGCCCCGTTTGATGACGTTCTCTGCATTTTTCTTGATCTCTTCATCTATCCCCTATATCCTGGTTTTCTGCTTAAAAGCTTCTTAATGGCTCTTATGCGTGCATATTCCCGAGCAATGTTGCTCGACCAGTGCAATTTTCACATCGAACATGCATGTTGAATTTTTAAATCCGGCTCAAAATATCGAATAGAACTTAGTTTCCTAGCATCAAATAGAAGTATAAGTGAAAGGTTGGAACCTGGCTATATACTAAATAATGAATGCTCATTCTTTCTAATGCGCAGTACCGTGGTTTACAACTTTAAGTTAGGCCAACTACAGAGCCTGCAAATGACAACTATGAGAAAGGTTGTCACTTCAAGTGCGGCAGCCGCAATGATTACAGAAAGGAATTACACGCGATTAGAAGCACGCATTGAGTAAGACTCGTCGTAGTATACTCAGGAAGGATTGAAGATGACTGTTGATATTAGTCAGAAAATTATAAGTTCCAAGCACAGGTCAGTAATGCAAACATGAAGTCTGCCGAGAAATCATTTGAAATTAATGACGATAACAGATCTCGATGCAACATAAGAATGAAGCGCCTGTCGATGATATAGCGGCAAATTATCGTGAAAAGAAATCTGTTTCTCCACCTGTTCAGTCATATGTTGTCATACCTGTACAACAACATTCCCTCCTCCATCAAGATAATATAGTGTAGCGATTGCAGCAATGCCTATGTAACAAGCATTCCTACGATTTCTTCGAAAAAGAAAAGCTAGAGCAAAGAACTTTCCACACAGCTTGATCTATTGTTCAGTAAAGTGGAAAGTTGGGCTAGTTGGTGAGTAATCATCATACCTTGCTGGTGAAGCAGCGCACTGACACGGACACAGTGAAGACACACATGAAAAGACGACACTCGCTGAGTGTCGTCTTTTCTTGTGTGTCTTCACTGTGTCCGTGTCAGTGCGCTGCTTCACCAGCAAGGTATGTTGATCTATTGTCTTTCAATGTTTCTGTGTTGTGAAATGTTTTATTAAGGCGTTACGGGGTTCGTTGCCACGTCCGTGCGTCAGAATGCGCGTAGACACAAAGCTGGCAAGAGAAAAACCTTCCCTGCTTTCCGATTCAGATGAACTCGCTACACGTTATCAGTTCTCTATGCTATAAATTACGGTGCCTGGAAGCTTCATATTCAGCGACGCTGACATCACGATTGACACCCACGGCAGATATTTTGCAAGGGTAGAATGAGCAGTATTACTAAAATAAATAAATACAGTGTATCATGTCCACACAATCATTAGGGATGTAAATTATTATTTATATGGGCCGAAATTAAAGATTTTCCTTATGAAATGCTGTTTAGCCTTGGCCGACCTCCTTCGCTAATAACATGTTCAAAATTTAGATTGGCTGGCGTCCATACTCTTATGAACAGTAGGAGAATTTTTTCTGAATACAGGACCTGGGGCCTATTTCATAAAGCTTTTCTTTCGTAAGTGATCTTTGTCATTAGCCGGTTGCTTTCGCAGATGATATTTCCAGCGTCAGGATTGGGTGGAATTTTCTCTTACGTACAATTCTAGCCTAAGGGCTTTTTGTGAATACGGACCCTGTTCTTTTAAAGTTCTTGTGGAGAAAACGCCTTTATTCCACCAGCACCTGTGAAGATAGGAGCTGGCGGAATTTCTAGGTGCGCTACAGGAGCTTTAAAATAGAAGACAGAGATGCGGGGGCTCTTTAATGAATCCTGGAGAAGTCTGCCCAGCGGCCACACCTAGGGCCAAATTCAGTCTCACGCTCGTAAGCGCGCCTTGTCATTGACCAGCTTTCTTCGCTCATATGTCCGGCATCAGGATCGGTTTGCATTTTCTGCAGAAGAGTATGCATTTGGGCTGTTTGGTTCATGATTAAGAGCAGTAAAACAGCGCTAAACAACAGGACGAGCAGAGGGACACAGACAACAGCGCTCTTGTGAACAAATTTAGCGTAAGCGCTTCTTGTGAATATTGGCATGCCACTCCAGATGGGAATGATGGGAAATTATACGCACAGTGCACGTCACAGGCACACAGCAGACGCAAAACACACCACAACACGCAACCTACAAACTAATTAAAGTATGCCATTGAAACCAGTGCCTCTCAGGAAGGCTAAACGCGTCTTCGTTGCGCGGGACGCACATAGATGCCAATCTTCTATGTGTATTCACTCTGGACGTTAGGGAGGTTCTTTCTAACGTGAATACGTTGTAGAAGCAGATTAAGTTCGCTATGTGTTCCCGTTACACAGCGCGCAAGGCACTGTGGCGATATTGTCCGCTTACTTTAAATAGAGGTTAATGTCAGCACTAAATCCACGGCCATTGCTTCTAAAGACTTCGTGCTGATGTTTCTCTGGTATCGATTACTCCTCTTTAGAAGTGGCGAGCAATGCCATACCATTTCGGCACTGTATAGCAGCACACAGCATTGTTCTGCAAACTGTTCGGTACTAATTGTTCCTCAGTAAATTGCATGCTTCTGAAATGCGCGCTCTACTCTATGCTTGTTAATTCAGTTAGTAAGCCAATGTTTACAAGTTTCTACGGCCGATAATGCTAATATCCTTACTTCGTACAGCTGGCTAATAATTTTCTATCACAATCGATGCTTCGCCTTTAGGACGAAACTTGCACCCTTGAAGAACGTCGCATAAAGGGTAAAGCCAGATTCTTAGACAAATAGTTTTTTTGGGAACTATACGTTCCCTATAAAAATTTTGTCGATGCATAAATTCCGGGCATCCTAAGGAAAATGCCTAATTAGTAGCGTAAGACTCTAAAATCCACACACGTTCTTAGTGTCTGTGGACAATTAGGGATTCATAAAGAAAGAGCCTGCATGCTTTGGAGATAAACGCTGATAGGCATTTGTCGACCCTCAAAGGGCAGCAACAACCACGAGATCAGTGACGTATGCCGAGATGTGCGATGACTCTCAAGGTCGTTTCCCTGGCGCTGCAGCTCAAGGCGTGAGTGGTGTCAACGTCAACCTCTTCTTGGAGGAGAACGCGGTCGTACACCACACGGAGCCGTTCAAGATTCTCCGCGGCCACGCACCTTCACTCGTGCTGAGACGAGGGTTCGCCTTCAAACTCGGTGTCACAGCTCCTGCATCGAACGTCGCCATCATCCTTAGCCTAGGTAACCACACATGCCTCTTTGATATGATTGCTTCCGAAAAGAACAAAAATCGTACGTATACAACTATTCGTCTTCAAGACCAGAGTTGGTGAACGTAGAAACTACTCACTTGGCGGGCTTATTTTAAAACTCCCTCATTGTAATTTTAGCAAGCCAATATACGAGAACACGTCAATGCAAACGTTCGTTTGTAGTGACGTAAGTTCTGTGGCTGATTCCGGCAGTAAGTTAATGCTCTAAAAGAGAGGCGCAGAGAAAGAAGGTAACGGATACATGAGAGATAGAGAAAGAGAATCAGGAAAAAAAAAGAAAACGTGAGGAGAGGAGCCGTTCAACTTATAATTGGCTGCACCGCTTAAAATGAATTGTAATTTCAGTGTAGCTGAAAGTGCGCCTTGGACAACCCCTGTTTCTTTCATTTTTATGTTACTGATTCAACTGCGCACCAGTGAGGACGCAAGTTCTGTTACATATATTGAGAGGAAGTTATTCGCGTACTCCCCGTCGACATCAGTCACAGATACAAAAAGTGCTTTTGTGAAGTGAACTTGTTTGAACCCATTGTAACGGCACTAATATCAATACAGCTAATTTATGACTTTTTTCAGTATATGATGGTTAACGAGATGTTGGCATATTTAATTGGCGCCAGACATAATAATAAACGCCCCAGACATGAAAAAAGTATCACTGAAGATCACATTAAAACTGAAAGTCAACTCATATAAATAAGTCAAACATTCATCCCTAAAGTGTTGTCACATAATGTCTTTTTATAGAAAATATACTGCCTTAATTCAAACAAAATCAATTAATCACTTTCATCAAATAAGCAGCATCGAATTTTAGCCGCAGTTGTAAGCATCAAATTCTTTTCTTCAGGTTCTACATCATTCGTAAATTCGTTGTTCAATCAAATTCTTGAAATATCGAAGCATCACATTCTTTCATGTATTTATTTCTTTTACTTTTCCATCTCCTTTACTTGGGACTATTCTATGTGCAATCCTAAAGATGCAGACCATCCAATACGTGCTTATATTGCTACGGACTATTATTTACGATGACGAACAGGCTAGTGGTGAGAAGACGACGACGACATTTGGAGGCCAACCGCCGGCTTCTTGGCCAATCCCCCGTAGTCACTAAGCGCCACAAATGAGGTACAAGCAAGCAAGCAAGTTAGCGCGGGCTGTTTGCCTTTTGGCCAAGGGCAGCGTAGTCATTTGCAAATATACTTCTATGTAGCTTCATGTCTGCGTCTTGCCACGTAAGATATTTGGTGGAGGTGGACGTTCCTTGTCCTCGTCATGGAACTTCGCAGCGGGCGTACGTCGACCCTTCCATCGTGGGTCCCGAAGACGACTGCTCAACTCAACCGCATCCGCCACCTGGTGCCAACCCGAAGACTTGCATCTCACTCTCTGCTCCCCGAGATCCTGGCGTATAAGTATAGGAAAGACGTCGATGACTGGATCAGCCTGTACGAACGCGTCGGCACAAATAACCGGTGAGACCCTACTGTCATGCTCGCAAACGTAGTATTTTACCTTGGTGGCACACCTCGAATATGGTTTCGGACAAACGAAGATGGCCTCACCATATGGGATACGCTTAAACAAAAGATGTGAGGCTTGATCGGCAACCCTCACGGTTACCAACTTGCCGCGAAGGCGTTAACCAGCCGCGTGCAGCCTACGTCACGTACATTCAAGAGGTCTTGGACCTGTGCCGCAAAGTTGACGCACACATGACTGAGACAGACAAAGTTTCCCACATTCTCAATGGCATCGCCAATGATGCCTTCAACTTGCTCATCTTCAACAATGTGGCGACGGTGGACGCAGTTATCAAAGAGTGCCGCCCCCTGGAACTCGCAAAAAGCCGACGTATCGACCAACAGTTTGCCCGTCTACCAAATACCGCCGCGACATCTTCCTGTGCCGACGCTCCCCGTCCCAACAACACTGGAGATGTTACCCGGATCGTCCGGCGAGAGACTGAGGCCGCAAATCCGGCTGCCTTCGAATCCAGCTCCTTCGTCACGCCTGCAGTCACGGTTTCCCTGATTCAGGAAGTTGTACGCCAAGAGATGGCTAACAGGGGCCTTCATGCCGGCTGCTCGGCCCATCGCCCTGACGCCTGCCCGGGTTCTTCGACACCGCCGTGTCTCGCATCTTATTACCCACCACGCTTCCGCAACCCGCCTGAATGGCGCACTACTGACAAGCAGATCTATTTTCACTGCCGTCGGGTCAGGCACATTTCACACCACTGTCCGTCGCTGGAGTTCACCGGCCCAGAGCACCTGTAATGGCTACTCTCGCCCAAGCGGCCCTTTTCGTCCCTATATACCGTACGGCCCAATAATGCCGCCACTAAAACTCCTGCACCGAACCGCCCCTATTCAAGGTCGCCTTCGCCCAAACGCCGACAATCTCACTTGTCCCAGCCCCGTCGCTCATATTCCCCGACTCCCTACGGACGTTCCCAGCCAGAAAACTAGAAGATGCAGCGTCTCGAGGTACTGCACGCTGCATTGCTCCCTACGCCGCCAAATCCTCTACTGACGCTGCCCACTCAGATGAACCTTCTTGAAGTGCAAGTCGGCGGTATTCTTGTGTCTGCTCTTATATATACTGGCGCGCATTTATCTGTCATGAGCGCTGACCTTCGTAACCACCTGAAGAAAATAGACAGTTTTATTTGGGCGTCCGCAGTCACCCACGTACGCAGCGCGTGAGGTTGTGCGTACGTAGCGAAGCGCGCGCGCACGAAGCGGCGATAGTTGGGCGGACGCAAAAGTTGAGAAGGGGATTGCTGGCTTTCACGCGCAGGAGCCGGTAATGTGCTGCTCAGCGCCGCCATATGCCATCTTCTGAAATTATGTAGCCAGTATCAGCCACCACGAACTCAAACCACAAGCCGGAGTCATATCTTCGGCAAGAGCCATATAGAAAAATGCGCTCTCGTGGACACGCGAGAAAGGCGAGGACGTCCCGCAAAGCCCACAGAGCCCGCAGCGGACGTAGGTTTTGAAAAGCTGCGGGCGCCCGCATGAGACCGTGCGTGCTCCTGCGTACTGCGCATACGCTCTCTTGCCTCCGTGGGTTTCCTGCGTATGCAGAGCTGCTGCGGACGCCCGACTAAAACTGTCTATTATTAGGCAGTTTTAGTGGGGCGTCTGCAGCAGCTCAGTAGCACGCTACCGGCTCCTGCGCGCGAAACTCAGTAATCCCCTTCTCAACTTTTGCGTTTCCCAACTATTGCCGTTTCGTGTGGGAGCGCTTCGCTACGTACGGAAAACCTCGCGCACTGCGTACGTGGGTGACTGCGGACGCCCAACTAAAACTGTCTAATAAAACCGGCCACGACACCTGTTATTCGTGTCGCCGACGGCGGTATAGCTCCTGTAAGTGGTATGTGTGCCACCCGTGTCTCCTTCGCCGATCGCTCCACCATCGTTCTCTTCTTCGTCGTCGGTCACTGTGCCCACGACATCATTCTCAGCCTGGACTTCCTCTCCGCGCATTCTGCTCTCACAGACTGTTCAGCCAGTACTCTCCGCCTTCACCTGCCTGTTCTGGATCCCATTGGACCACCCCCCCAGCCGCCTCATTTCCGTGACTTCGTTCGCTTGCCACCTTCGGCACTGGCTTACGTTGACTTTGTGTTATCCCCACCAGTGTCCGATGGTCACTACATCACGACTCCTATGTAAGCCGTTCTTTTTACACACTGTATCACAGTACCTCATACAGTTTTATCTATTAGGGCGAATTGCGCCTGCCTGCCACTGGTCAATTTTGGCTTGACGATACGTTGCCACGCGGGATGTCTCTTACCCAACTTTGCTTATTCGAGGATCACTCAGTATAGCATCTATTATAGTAGACGACAGTACAACCGACCCTAATCTGCCATCGCAGTATGCAACTTGTACCATCGCTGACTTACAGAAAATGATTGCACCCGACTTGCCGTCCGGGCACGCTCGTGAGCACTATCGCATTCTCTTTTCACACCGCGACATTTTTTGCTTTAACGATTGTTCTTTGTCCCAAGCAACAGCTGTTAGACATCACATGAACACGGCGATGCCTCTGCTATTCATCGCCGCCCGTATCGAGTGCCGCCGGCTGAGCGTCAAGTCATTCACGCAAAAGTTCACAAAGTGCTTGCCAAGAGCATTATTGAACCGTCGTGTAGTCCATGGGCGTCACCTGTTGTCTTAGTCAAAAAGAAAGATGGCTCATGGTGCTTTTGCGTTGATTATCGGCACCTTAACAGAATTGCAAAAAGGGACGTCGTGTATTGCCTTCCTCCCATTGATGACGCCCTTGACTGCCGTCACGGTGCTCGCTATTTCTATTCTATTGACCTTCGCTCCAGCTACTGGCAGATTGCTGTGGACGAGCTTGAGCGTGAGAAGACCGCCTCTGTAACACCCGACGGTCTTTTTCAATCCAAAATGATGCCATTCGGTCTATGCAACGCTCGGGCCACTTTTGAGAGCAAGATGGACTCCCTCTTCAAGGTTTCAAATTGACCACATGCTTCTGCTACTTGGACGACTTTATAGTATTCTCCCCACCCCTCGCGACGCACCTCGAGCACCTCTCGTCAGTCCTGGACGTTTTTCGTCGAGCCTGTCAGCAATTCAAAGCATCGAAGTGCCACTTTGGCCGTCACCAGATTACCGCCCTTGGACATCTCGTTGACGCGAACGGAGTGCAACCGGACCCAGGCAAAATCCGTGCTATTACGTACTTCCCTGTTCCGAACTGTGTCAAGGATGTGCGCAGCTCTCAAAGATGTCAGGATGTGTCAAGGATGTGTTTACGTCAGCAGGTTCCTTTCAACCTCCGAGCGCAACTATTCCATTACTGAGCGTGAGTGTTTGGCCCTAGTTTGGGTGGTTGCCAAGTTCAGCCCATATGACCAACCCTTTTCAGTCATCACAGACCATCACACATTCTGCTGGTTGTGCTCACTGAAAGGTACTACAGGATTACTCGGTTGCTGGGCGTTGCCCCCACAAGAATATTCGTATTCCGTCATCTACAAATCTGGCCGTCTCCACAAGCACGCTCGTTGCCTGTCTCGCTACCCGGTCGACGAGCCTGGTGACGTCGACTGTAGCACCGCCAACGGCATTTTGTGTCTGCCTTCGCTAACGTCACCGATGAGCAGTACCGGGACCTACGCTGCAAGCACTCATCGAGCGTCTGCACTCTTCACCTACCGACGCCTTTGTTCGCCGATATGTTCTCCAAGGCGGCATCTTGTGCCAAAATAACTTCCTCCATGGTGAACCAGGGGAGGTATCCTGTAAGAATGGACCTAGTGGACATGTCCATGTCGTCTGCTGCTGAAGCGCTGACTGGATGTGATGCCTGGCCACTGTGGACGCGCAGTGCAGCCCAGCCAGTCAGCACTTCAGCAGCAGACAAAATGGACATGTCCACTAGGTCCACTCTGTTGCGTTTCGCCTGCGACACGTGGTTTTGCCGGCGCGACTGCGGCGGGGCGGCAGACATTTTGGCCAGATCGTCGTCGCCGCAACGCTCATCGGCAGGTGTTTCCAGGCGCAACTGCGGCGATGCGACCGCAAAGGATCACCCTCTCATTCCAGTCATTGTGCCCGAACCAGGCGATGCGAAAGCAGGGATTATCATCTCATTACAGTCATTGTGCCCGACCGGCAGCGCTACAACAGGGTGCTACGAGATCGTGCTCGACAGGGTGCTACGGCAGCGCTACAACAGGGTGCTACGAGATCGTGCTCGACATGGTGCTACGGCCGCGCTACGACAGTGTGCGTCACCATTAGCCCATTGTACATTCACGTGCTCGTCTTTTGAGGGGTTCCTTCTTGCCCTCAACTGCGAGAGTATAAAAACAGCTGCCCCCGGACGCCAAAAGGAGGGCTCCGATTTCTTCTGTTGAGTGAAGTGCTCTCCCGTCTCTCTACTTCGGTCAAACCTGACCGCCAACTCTTTGCGATGTTAAAATAAACAAGTTGTTTTGTTGTTACCAGTCGACTCATGCTTTGCCGGGACCTTCGGATGCTTCCAGTTGTACCCCAGGCCGCCAGGCCAACGCTACCCTTGGGGCTTGCGACCCAGGTACAACCACGGGCGTCAGCGCCGAGTTCCCAACAGATCGTACTAGCGGTGCGATCCAAACATCTGGTGGCAGCGGTGGGATCGCCTCCGACTTCAAACAACTGTCTGCCAGCGGTGAGATCGCGACAACGGAGGCCAGCGGCGAAGATATGCAGTTGACTGTATGCTGAGCAGCTCAACGACGATCCGGGAGCAGTGCAACGAGCCCTGTGTGACGACTGGTTGCCTGCAGCGGAACGACTGCGCGGAATTCCTGCCTGCGAGGTTTGGTGAGTGCGGGACTTTCTTCTTCTGAGCTTTGCCAGGCTTTTGTTAGTGTCAGAAACAGAGCTGGTAATTGTGGTTGTCGTTGCTGCCGGGTTAGTTTGCGGCAAGACAATAGTAAGCAGTAGAGAAAGCAGCATTCAGAGCAGCCATGGATTTGAAGTCGTTGCGCAAACCGAAATTGTTGGAGCTTGCAAGAGAGTTGGGTCTGGATGTCTCGGACAAACTCAGAAAACCAGAACTGCTAAAGGCTATTCTTGAGTTAGAGGCTGAGGATGACGAGCTGTCGGAATGCCTTGAGACCATTGAGGAGAGGGAGACTGCAAAAAGACAGGAGCGCGAACTTAAAGAACAGAAAGAGCGAGAGCAACAAGAGAAAAAAGAAGAGCGTGACCGTCAACACGCTTTGGAAATGAAGCGTCTCGAGATAGAGATGGAACGCGCTCGTAATGGAAGTCAGGCACACGGTGCAGGAGAACGAGTATTGTTCAAAATGACTGACCTGATGCGGCCGTTTAAGCTTGGAGAGGACATTGGTTTGTTCCTGGTAAACTTTGAGCGAACGTGCGAGAAGCAGGGGTTCTCTCGGGAAACGTGGCCACAGCGCTTGCTCACTTTGTTACCCGGCGAGGCGGCCGACGTAGTCGCTCGCTTGGATAGAGAGGAGGCAGAGGATTTCGACAAAGTAAAATCGAGTCTGCTAAAAAAGTACCGGCTGTCTGCGGAGGCGTTCCGTCGGAAGTTTCGGGAAAATGAGAAAGGCAAAAGTGAGTCATATACAGAGTTTGCGTATAGGCTTATGTCGAACATGCAGGAGTGGCTCAAAGAAGAGAAAGCGTTTGGTGACCACGATAAAGTTCTGCAGTGTTTCGGGCTAGAACAGTTTTATAGTCGGTTACCGGAGAACGTGCGATACTGGGTCTTGGATAGGCCAGACGTTTGTACGGTGGCTAGAGCCGCTGAGCTAGCCGAGGAATTTGTGACGCGTCGGGCTCGCGGAGCTAAAGACGGTCAAAAGGGTGAATTTGGCTCGAAGTTTGGGAGGCCGAAATTCACGCCCATGAGATTAAAGGGGGACACGCGTAGTGAGGATGCGAGCGAAAGCAGTCCGACCAAACGTAAAGAGACGGCGGCAGCCAAACGCAGAAAGCGGTTCGAGATGAGGCGAGCGCGCTTGTGTTATACGTGCCAGAAGCCGGGTCACTTTTCGGCGCAGTGTCCGGAAACAACACCAAAAGTTGTGTTTTTTTCAATAGGCAGCACTGACGAGAACATGAAGCTTCTCGAGCCTTACATGCGAGACCTCCTCGTGAACGGGAAAGAGTGCCGAGTGCTTCGCGATTCCGCAGCTACGATGGATGTAGTTCACCCGTCTTACGTAGAACCCCATATGTTCACGGGCGAGTGCGCATGGATCAAGCAAGCCGTGGAAGCTCATAGCGTGTGTCTGCCGGTAGCAAAAGTGCTTATTGAAGGACCTTTCGGAGCGCTTGAGACGGAGGCGGCAGTGTCATCTATGCTGCCCCCCCAGTACCCGTACCTATTTTCAAACAGGTCCGATCACCTCCTGCGCGAGAAGGGGCTTTTGTTTGGTGAAGCTAGTGTTCAGGCCTTAACCAGATCGAAGGTTCGGGAGCTCGCTGCAAAGGCGGTAGTTGCGGGGCCGACGTTATCAAACAACGAAAAAGGGTCAGAGGCGCAGCAAGCTGATATTCCGAGCACGCCAGAACTGAATAAACTTGAGTCTGTAACGTTAAAGGCGCCAGATACTGGAGAGGAAACGCCCGACGCGGGAAAGTTAGAAGAGCTATCTACTGATTTGCTCATCGCGCCTACGTCAGACGGACTTGATAGGTTGCTAAAAGTCAGCCGGACGGCTTTGATAGCCGAGCAAAAAAGGATGGCAGCCTGGAAAACGTGCGCTGCAATGTCAAAGAAGGTATCGCCAGGAAAACTGCGCGTTTTGTGGAAAGAGGTGGGGTCCTGTACCGGAAGTATCTAGACCGCAGAGGAGTGGAGTTCGATCAGCTGATCGTGCCTCAATGCTATCGTCAGGATCTGTTGCGCTTGTCACACGGGGGTTCGTGGTCCGGACACCTTGGAGTTAAGAAAACTAAGGACCGTCTCTTGCAAGAGTACTATTGGCCAGGGTGTTTTCGGGACGCAGACCATTTCGTGAGGACATGTGACACTTGTCAGCGGGTGGGCAAACCAGGGGACAAATCGAGGGCGCCGTTGAAATTGGTACCTATCATTACGGAGCCTTTTAGACGGCTCGTTATTGATACTGTGGGACCTCTGCCGGTAACAGCCACGGGGTACAGACACATTTTGACTGTGATCTGCCCAGCGACAAAGTTCCCTGAAGCAGTGCCGCTTAAAGAACTCAGCTCAGTTGAGATAGTTAATGCACTACTGTCCATATTTGCGCGAGTTGGTTTCCCTGCGGAAATCCAATCAGATCAGGGCACAGTGTTTACTAGCGCTTTGACGACAACTTTTCTCGAAAGGTGTGGGGTAAAGCTGTTACACAGCTCAGTGTACCACCCACAGTCGAATTCCGTTGAGAAGCTCCACTCCGTCATGAAGCGCGTGTTGAGAGCGTTGTGTTTTGAACATCGAACTGACTGGGAGCTGTGTCTGCCTGGGGTGATGTTTGCTTTAAGGACCGCGCCGCATGCGGCTACGGGGTTTTCGCCAGCTGAACTGGTGTACGGTCGCTCGCTTCGATCTCCGCTTCGCATGCTTCGAGAATCGTGGGAAGGTAGGGGCGACGACCCAGTCGTGGTGGAGTACGTACTTAAGCTCCTCGAACGCTTAAGAAGGGCACAGGAGTTGTCAGGTGAAGCAATGACAAAGGCCCAGCAGAGGGCCAAGGTTTATTATGATCGGACAGCCAGGGCCCGTCGTTTTGAGGTTGGCGATGAGGTCATGATATTGCGCACATCGCTAAACAACAAACTAGACGTGCAGTGGGAGGGCCCAGCACGAATTGTTCAGAAACTGTCGGACGTTAACTACGTGGTAAGTCTGCCAGGAAAGCGGAAAGCACAGCAAGTTTACCACTGTAATCTGCTCAAACCTTATAGACAAAGGGAAGCAGTGGTGTGCATGATGGTAAACGTTCCTGAAGAGCTTCCGGTCGAGCTTCCGGGACTAGGCTCAGTGACGAACAGGGAAGACACCGGTCAAGTCATTAGTGACCTTATCAGTAAAGCACCGCTGTCGCCCGAGCAGAAAACCGAACTACACCAGCTATTACAAGAGTTTCAAGGTCTGTTCTCTGAGAGGCCTGGTAGGACTTCTGTACTTACTCATGATATAGAACTTACCTCCACAGAGCCAGTACGATCCAAGGCGTATCGGGTGTCACCCCGCCAAAGCGATATTATGGAGGCTGAGGTAAAGAAAATGCTACAGCTCGGTGTTATTGAGGCAGGTGAGAGTGATTATACCTCCCCTTTGATTTTAGTTGAGGTACCGGGCAAGGAACCTCGTCCTTGCGTCGACTACCGCAGGCTTAATTCCATCACTAAGGATCAAATTTATCCGATCCCTAACATCGAGGAGCGCCTTGAGAAAGTTAGTAGCGCTCAGTTTATTTCCACCCTAGATCTTGTCAGGGGTTATTGGCAGGTTCCACTTACAGAAGAGGCTAGTAGGTATGCGGCGTTCATTTCACCAATGGGAACATTCCGTCCTAAAGTGTTGAGTTTTGGTTTGAAGAACGCGCCATACTGTTTTTCAAGTCTCATGGATAAAGTGTTGCGGGGACAGCAAGAATTCGCTTTACCGTATCTAGACGACGTAGCGATATTCTCCGCATCCTGGTCTGAGCATATGGCACACTTGCGGGCAGTGCTAACCCGCCTGCGCGAAGCGGGCTTGACAGTAAAGGCTCCTAAGTGCCAGTTAGCACAGGCCGAGGTTGTCTACCTCGGTCACGTGATTGGTCAGGGTCGTCGCCGCCCCTCTGAAATAAAAGTGGCCGCTGTGCGTGACTTTCCGCAACCGCGCACGAAGACCGATATTCGGTCGTTCTTAGGTGTCGCCGGCTACTATCAGAGGTACATCCCCAGGTACTCTGATATCGCGGCTCCCCTGGCGGATGCTCTAAGAAAGACAGAGCCTCAAACAGTCGTCTGGGACGAGACAAAGGAAAGAGCTTTTAGCGCCCTAAAGAGTGCCCTAACAAGCCAGCCTGTGCTACGATCGCCAGACTATACAAAAGGGTTCGTTGTTCAGTGCGATGCTAGTGAGCGAGGCATGGGCGTTGTACTGTGCCAACGGGAAAAGGGAGAAGTAGAACACCCCGTCCTGTATGCTAGTCGTAAGCTGACCAGTCGTGAGCAGGCGTATAGCGCCACCGAGAAAGAGTGTGCATGTCTCGTGTGGGCCGTTCAGAAATTGTCATGCTATCTAGCCGGCTCGAGGTTTATCATTGAGACGGATCACTGCCCTCTCCAATGGCTGCAGACCATCTCTCCCAAAAATGGCCGCCTCCTGCGCTGGAGCCTCGCTTTACAACAATATTCCTTTGAGGTGCGTTACAAAAAGGGGAGTCTCAACGGTAACGCCGATGGCTTAAGTCGAAGCCCCTAACGTAGGAATCAGCCTCAAAATTGTTTGTTACTGATGTTTTTCTTCCTGAGGCAGGATTTTTTTTAACATGTTGCTTTTGTTTAGTGTTTCAAAGTGATGATATGCTTTCTAGTGCAATTTTTCAATTTGTGGACGCGTTCTGAGTGATGCTAGACTACTGTAAGGAACTAGGCAGTGGTATAAAAAGGGGAAAGAGCCTGGCAGGGCTTAGTGAGGGTTGTGCCGTGCTTGCTGACTGAGCGGTTGAGTTTCAGCGTAGTTCTAACGCTTGCCGGGAACGAGAACAAAAATGTGAACTCTCCCGAAGTCACTTTGCAGTGTCCCGTGCGAACCTGAACGAGAGAACGAGGCCTTCTCTGTGCGCTGCGCTCAAGAAACGTCGAGGGACGCCCGACTTCGGTTATGAGCATCATCGAGCGACATCCCTCCGGACAGCGGATGCAGTCCCCTGTCCATCGGGATCTCCTTCCCCCGGCGGGGCGGTCTGTTGCGTTTCGCCTGCGACACGTGGTTTTGCCGGCGCGACTGCGGCGGGGCGGCAGACATTTTGGCCAGATCGTCGTCGCCGCAACGCTCATCGGCAGGTGTTTCCAGGCGCAACTGCGGCGATGCGACCGCAAAGGATCACCCTCTCATTCCAGTCATTGTGCCCGAACCAGGCGATGCGAAAGCAGGGATTATCATCTCATTACAGTCATTGTGCCCGACCGGCAGCGCTACAACAGGGTGCTACGAGATCGTGCTCGACAGGGTGCTACGGCAGCGCTACAACAGGGTGCTACGAGATCGTGCTCGACATGGTGCTACGGCCGCGCTACGACAGTGTGCGTCACCATTAGCCCATTGTACATTCACGTGCTCGTCTTTTGAGGGGTTCCTTCTTGCCCTCAACTGCGAGAGTATAAAAACAGCTGCCCCCGGACGCCAAAAGGAGGGCTCCGATTTCTTCTGTTGAGTGAAGTGCTCTCCCGTCTCTCTACTTCGGTCAAACCTGACCGCCAACTCTTTGCGATGTTAAAATAAACAAGTTGTTTTGTTGTTACCAGTCGACTCATGCTTTGCCGGGACCTTCGGATGCTTCCAGTTGTACCCCAGGCCGCCAGGCCAACGCTACCCTTGGGGCTTGCGACCCAGGTACAACCACGGGCGTCAGCGCCGAGTTCCCAACAGATCGTACTAGCGGTGCGATCCAAACAACTCTTACAGAATACCCCCCCCCCCCCATTTCCCTGATTTTCTTCTTGTCGTGCCCAAACATCTACGACGGACTGTTCTCTTTGAGCTCCGTGACCCACCCACTGCAGGACACCTAGGCGTATCTCGCACGTGCGACCGCGTCCGCCGCCGCTTCTATAGGCCCGGTCTCGCTCGATCCGCCTGACATTATGTTGCTGCCTGTTATTCCTTCCAGCGTCAAAAAACTCCTGAGGTGCTACCTGCCGATAATCTCCAGCCGATCACAGTCCCTGCAGAACCGTTCTTCCGTCTTGGATTAGATCTCCTCGGCCCCTTTCCCACGTCATCCTCTCGGAACAAATGGCTAGCCGTTGCAACGATTACGCCACACGATACGCCATGAGACGGGGTCTCCTACCAATTATGCCACTGACGTCGCAGACATTATCTTGCATGAGAATACCTTGCTTCATGGCGCCCCGCGACAGCTGCTTACTGTCCGTGCTGGTAACTTTTCGTCGAAAGTTATCGCCTACATTGTGCGTTCCTGTGCCACTCAACACAAGCTGACCACCTCATATCATCCTCAAACCAATAGACTGACAGAGCTGTTGAACCGTACCCTCACAGATATGTTGTCCGTGTACGTTTTGAAGGACCACCATGACTGGCACATTGCCCTTCCTTACGTCATATTTGATTATAATTCGTCTCGTCATGGCACCACCGGATTTTCTCCATTTTATTGTACGGTCGCAAACCGGCCCTTGCCCCTCGAAACTACACTTCCTCCTGCTGCGACCTCAACAAGTGAGTATGGCCGACAAAACACACCAGCTCTCCTCGCAAGCCAGTCAGCAGCGCCTATACAACGCCCGCCACCATAACGCGCAGTTTTCGCCTGGTGCGCTCGTGCTCCTGTGGTCACTCTCTCGTCATACCGGACTTTCAGAGAAGCTCATTTCCCGATACACGGTGCCATACTGCGTGCTACACCAGGTGACGCCAGTGACTTACGAAATTGCTCCCGTCAGTTCTACCTCACCCTCTGCTCTGGTATCCAGTGATGCCGTGCACGTCAGTAGGCTCAAGGCCTATACTACATTGCTTCCGAGACCGGCCTTTAGTGGCTCAGGGACGGCGCTTTTGCCGCCGGGGGTAGGGCTACAGACCATTATTTACGATGACGAAGAGGCCAGTGGTGTGGAGACGACGACGACGTTTGGAGGCTAGCGCGGTTTGTTGCCTTTTGGCGAAGTGCAGCGTAGCCATTTGTAACTATACTTGTGTGTAGCTTCTCGTCTGCGTCTTCCCACGTAACAGTATCACTTGTCTGCAAGAAAAAAATAAAAAAGAACAGATGTTCCTTACGATACCCTTTTCCGGCTTATCGGTAAGTATCAGTAAGCATTTTCTTTTAGCTTCCTCCGACTTTCCCATTTGAGTATAGTATGAGTTGTATTATTAACTTTCTCTTTGTTTCTCTATTTCTCTCCCGAATATTCTTTTTTTACCTTCTTTGTTCTTAAGCTGTTTTTGTAGTTCCACCTTTTGTTGACTAAGTCGAAGCCTTCTTATTGTTTAATACGTTCATATGCTGCTTTTCTGTTCATTTATGCCTTGTCTCCTAAAACATTTATTCGTAAATTTTACATGTTGCCATTGTTGTTTGTATTATTAATTCTATTCATCATGCACAGGAGGTCCCCTATCAGTTTATAACTACGGGACCTCCTTCTGTATATACATATGCTGTAATTATCCCCATTTTGTCATGAATAAACTGATTCTGAAACTGATTCTGATTCGTGCCAGCTTAATATAACAGTGTAACTTACAAACAAAGGCAAGGTAGAGCAGTGTCACACCCCATCCTCAGTCACACAGTTTCCAGTACTTGGGCTGTCCTAAGTTATAAAGCAGTGGGCACCTCACGAGGAAAACAACACTCCAGCAAAAAGAATAAAGCGATTTTTTTTTTCTTTCTGGCGGGAACTCATGCCCACTTCACAGCGAAGTGCACGAGCTCTCACGCCCTCTCCCGCGACAGTGCCACGCGTTGCCTCGCGCAGGTGACAATCCGCAGCCCGGCGACGGCAGCCTGGTGCAGCTTCCGGTGCCCGGGAACCCACAGTCTGTGTCCACGTATCCCGCAGCCGGCCAGGATCAGTGGACGCTGGCCCTTGAGCATCAGGAGGGCCCGATGCGCCTGATCCGCATCCAGATCCCTGTGACGGTCGGCGTAGGCCGCTGGATTCTCACCATCACAGGCGACGGACAGAACTTTCGAGTCAGGGAGTCCCTCTACATTCTATTCAACCCCTGGCACAATGGTGAGTGTGTTTGCCGGTGCGCCTCGTGCTAACTCGCACACCTATACGCGCGAAGACATGCAACACATGAAAACACACGCAGAGATCAAATAACGCGCAGGAAGACGATTGGCGAAGTAGGCTTCGCGAAATAAAGGTTACATTAACCACAGTCGATATGATTTCACCATCATATTGAATAAGAACTTCTAAAGAGTGCGGCAAGAAAAGGGTTGTGAGAAGCAGGTGCCAGCTAGCCGCGGAGTAAAAGTAACCGATCGGAATTCGGCACGCATGGGCGACCTCTGCTTATTCCCACTGACGCGTGCATTCTGACCGCTCCCGGCTGCAAAGCTTGGAATACTTCGACCTGCCGCGGAGAGGTGATGATACAGGCACCTAATTCATTTGCGTCTCACAATTCCAAAAGAGATTGCGTTAGCGAACGCTCCTTTCGATCAACCTTGAGCGTCCCTCCTTCTCCCCCGCTTCCCTTCCCCTCCCACAGCGCAGATGCTGCCGCTGGCACGTTTGGGAAGGCGCTTCGCTCCGTTCGCGCAGGGCCGGGGATGAGAAGTTCATGTATTCCCCATGAGCACACTTACGGCCAGAATTTGCGCTTTAGAATTGTCCCTAGATGTCCCTTTAATGAAGGTAAGAAGAAGTTGGGTCTTTGGCGAAAAAACAAAAAATCGGTTCTAACGTACTGAAGTAACACAGGAGCCACGAGAAACGGCGTGGTGTAGGAAGGACGCGGGTTTATTTCTGACAACCTGGAGTTCTTTAAAGTGCGCCCAGTGCACGGTACTCGAAAGGTTTTGCTTTACGCGTGGATCAGAATCCGGCCCCCGCGTACGGGGATCGAACCACGGTGCATTAGATCCTTATGACGCATCCAGGCACCCCATGTCCTAAATACATTTAGCACCAGCCTCAGAATGTACGGGGCACGGTTTCTACGTCGATTAGTACAAATTTGTACATTTGCTCATTTATGTATTATTCGTAATCCATGCATCTGTACAGTGGTGACGTTGCCGCCTGCATGCATGCATAGATACACTAACTGCGACCCGCACGACGAAGAAAACTGCACAAATGAACATCTCTGCACAGTGCCCCTTATTGTGGAGAAGCCAGATTTAAAGGCGTCCGCTACATAGGTCCAGACACTTTCGAGGCGAAAAATTCTTAAACGCATGCGCAAGCAGCGCAGGAAACTGAGACCAGGATGTTGCATACACAGAATGTTCCGTATACGCCCTTTAGGCGCACTTAGTAGGGAAAGAAAAGCCCCGGATGTTTTCGCCATCTTGCAACAGAGGCGTAGGCACAGCGAGGCAGCCCAGTGGCTGTGGCGCTCCGCTGCTGGTCGCGAGCTTGCGGGTTCAATCCCGGCCACGGCGGACGCGTTGTGATGGAGGCGGAATGCGAAAAACGCTCGTGTACCGAGTACTGTGTGCACCTTAAAGAACTTGCAGGTGGTCAAAATTAATCTGGAGTCTCCCACTACGGCGTGTTTCATCAGCAGATCGTGGTTTTAGCAGGTAAAACCTGGCAATTTAATTTAACAGACACCCCTCACTGTCTCGCTCGAGGCAGGCACGTACATTATTTCGCTAACGAAAGGAAGTCCTCGACTCTTCGCAGGTGATCTCCCTTCTACGCCCAATCGAGTCCGATGCTGCTTAGTTTCGGTGTCATTCTGCGTGACGGGGCGGGCGGCACAACGGCGGATATAGCGTCACCAACGGCGTTCCGCTTCCTTGTTTCCGTATTATTTCAACAGCTGCACCCGATGCTCGCAGCTCCACGCAGTCGCCATGGAAGACAGTCCAGAACCTATATGCACATCTTCCGGCGCCTACTCCGCGCCTTGCTCGTGCATATAACGAATGCGGTCGAGACCCACCAGCGGAGTCTAGAAGGAAATCGCTTCTGAGAACGTCGTTGCATCTAAATATATACGTTTATCTCTACAGAGTTGGCGTGTTTCATAGTTAGGGTATAGCTTGGGGACGATAAAAACAAGCCTATACTGCTGAAGTTCGCGCTTGTACTCGTTCGCTGAAGACACCAAGGATGTTTTTCCTTTTTTATTATTTTTTTTTACTGGTGGAGGCAGAGTGCAGGAACACTTTTATGAGTTTAAGATATTTCCAGCGCTTATCTTATCTGTCCTGTCGTCTTTTCTGTGTTCTTCTAATACGTTGTTCGTCTTCTTCCGTGTTTTTTTTTCTTTTCTTTTTTTTAAGCAATGGAAATGTCTAAGTTTCACCTAACTCAGCATTATGTATTAAGTAACGCTTCTGTGCCATAGATTTAGGTCATATTTAGCGAGTATGTCAATGACTGACAAGGCTCAATGACAGACGCCTGGCTCTTAACCATTAGCATCGAAACTGCAGCAAATGCCTGGGCAAATATGAAACCCACTCTGCGTATTCCAATGGGATTAGTTCGTATCGATACGTCTGAACCCGCTTTTTTCATTGAAATCGTGGTAGATGTCAACACGCGAGGGTTTAGTTGGTTTACTTTCCTGATTTGGTGTTTCTTTCTGTCAACTGGGAATGGGTTTCTGTGAACAAGACTCACGTGCGCTGTCGGTGTCTTCAGGGGCTGTCGTTGCGATGTAAATTATTGTCAGGTATATATATATATATATATATATATATATATATATATATATATATATATATATATATATATATATATATATATATATATATATATATATATATATATATATACATATATGCTCTCGCATAGTGGATGGATTGGGAATTTAGAGTTCTTTTGAATTCATCCCTGCATATACTGCTGAACACCAGTGTTACACTACACGTAATTCGCAGGGGACCTCGTGTTTATGGAACACGATCAGGCGCGGGCCTTCTACGTGATGCAAGACAGAGGCCTCGTATATCACGGACAGGTGGAGCGCCCCGATCCCAAGGAGTGGTACTACGGGCAGGTACGAAGCGAGCTGCTGTTATAATGGAAAGGGGCCGCTCTCGTTTGTGTCTCACGCGGACAGTCACAGTTGGCGCAGAGCTCCGTCTAAATTCTGAAGGCCTCCTCGTGGTTCTTATGAAGCTATAGTTGTGCAATACTGCGCACTGAACAGCGCTGTTGGCACCCACCATGTAAAAAAAGAAAAACATACCCAAGAAATCTGGACATTGTTCCAGCCATTGTACCATGTCCCTGTGTCGCTTATTCTCGTTAGAACGTTCGTTAGTACTCACTTTAGGAGTTTACGCCGCACGCAGAGATGTACGGAGAGGACAGTAATGTCTGTCTTACACGACTTTATAGGTGAAGGGGGCTTGTCTTTTAGAGGAACACGTATGGGTCTCCTTTGTAGTTTTGTGCTACTTTGTAGTTTCGTGCTAATGTCAATATTTCCCTCTCATGAACTTTCCTCCACCTTGAGTACTGCCGCAGAACTGATTTGTTAGACTCCATATGTGATTCAGTATGGCAATCGAATTGTACGTGTGTGCTTGTTTACTTCGGAAGCTTAGTGCGTAACGCCAAGCAGTAAGCTTGTCTTGCACAAAATCTTTTTACTGGTTTCTTTCAGTTCGAGAAAGCAACGCTGCCAACTGCTGAATTCCTCCTAAACATCCGCGAGCTGCCGATTTCCGAAAGGGGGAATCCCATCGCCGTGTCGCGGGCGCTTACTTCCGGCGTAAGTGCACTTCTCGTTTTCATTCCCGCACACAGACCACACGAAGTAGGAGCAACGTTGGCAAAGTCAACACACTTTCCCGACCAGTACGAGTGGCGACGCGGGATTCATGACCTTGACAAGCCACAAGGAAGGCTAGAGGCACGAGCCATAGGGTTTAATGCAGGGAGTCGAACTGGAAGAAATACCGCTTCGGTTAGTGTTCCGGTACAACGCGCTCCCATTTGAGTTCCGTCTCGGGGGAAATAAAATTTATGACGGTTCGCAACACTGAACCGGTTCGCAAACCGGTGCGGCGCAGTTCATTTTGTCTTGCCCCATGGCGATGTGTCGCATAGTACTAGAGCACTGCACCGGCCTTTCTGTCAGGCCTGGGCCCGGCACCAGCCCGAAAGTGCTATGCGTTTGTTTAAACTAGGCCCCTACACGACCCGGGCCCCAAAGATCCGGGTCCGGCCCGCCCCGGCCACACCCGGTTTGGTTCGACCTATTAGCCCTTGAGCCTAAACGAAGCATGGTCGGATTCTCTGTTATTGTGAACCATGCTAGCCGAGCACACACAAATTATTATTCGATTACTCGATAAGAAAACAGGCATATATAATAGACAGAGGGGCAAATAAGGAGAAAGCAAGCAGGCAACTGTCCCCGAGACGGGATCAACACCTACCTACTCTCTAGCAAGGAGGACATGGAAAAAGAAGTTGATTATTTGGAATACAGTGATTTCACTGCGTCATGTTTTCCGCTGGAGTTGGTACTCTGAAAAAGAAATTCGTCGGTAAGAGAAAGAAAAATACATCGTCTGTTAACCATGCTCGTGTGTTAAAGTGTGATAATAACGACCGTACTATACTTTCCAAATAGTTGTGCAGCAACATATGACGAAGCATAGGCACACTCCCGTACTCACCACAAGCCATTCCATCACACTTTATAATCTCAAATAATAATTCCAAGCTACATTGATGTAACTCGAACCAATTGACTTGGCACGAATGTAAAGTTAAATACAATGGTCTATTGGTTTTCAGGGATGCCATAATACACTGCAACTAGAAGCTTTTTAGCCCCAATAAATGCAAATTGGTGACACGCATGGGTAATGCTCATGCGCAATCATATTGTCACACGGCACATGCCGTTTTGAATGCTTTACTCTGCTTCCTTTTTATTGGTGTCAGTTCTTTAATCGTCGACAATTTAGGCATCCGTGTTTCGTAATGTAATATGAGCAAATTCTGGCTCTCTCTTCTTTTGTTTCGGCACGTATAGGTAGAAACCGTGCATCGGAACATCGTAGGAAATAGTTGTCTTTCTTTCATCAATTTGGGATATTCAATGCTGCTTTGTTCACCTAAAATTGCAGAGGACCCGCCTAGTGCTACATAAAAACATGTGCACTTATCTGTGCAGCGTATCACTGCTGTGTAGTGGCCTGCCTGCCCCGAGTTTCCCAGAAAGCGGCTGACACAAATGACCTGAAATTTCATTAGGGTTGCACTCTTACAGGCTTCAGTTTTGCGGAGTTGCAAATATAATGCCCGGGTCCATTATGGGCCCGATTGAAGACAGGGCCCGACGCGAGCCCGGAGCGCCTAGCCCGGCCCGGGCACGAGTCAACTATTGCTTGGCCGGCCCGAGCCCACGCAGTGCTCTACATGATATTATACACTTGTCCGCATGGCTTCATCATGTCCGCGTGCCTTTCTGCCTCTTTCATCAAGAGGAGGCGGAAATTTCGGAGTAAAATACACAGAGGCGGGAGAGTTTTCATCTCCCTATTGAAGACAGAGGTAATCAGTGAGAATCCACACGTCAGAGGAAGGTCTACGCAGCTTCCACATTCATTAGTCTGACAGCAGCAGAAGATGTTAATTTTCGTTTTGCTTAAGTTTTTTTTTTTTTTCACTAGAGAACTGGCGTGAGAGAACTGTGGCATATGATCTATGGTGTCGAAGACAGCGCAAATGCCCCACTGCACTACAAAAATGACAACTTCAAATTTCTAGCCTGTAGCAAAGAAGGAAGACAGCTTCTGACATTGCGCTCAGCTTTCTGCTTTTCCAGAAGCGGGTGAAGACATTGATGCTTCTGAACGATGAACAAGGACGGTTTGTGCCGAGCCCTACGCCGGTATTTCTTGCGCATCTGCACATGCGCCTATAGTCTTGTGCAGGCTAAGGGCGTGCAAAGACGTTAGACGCAGGCACGTTGTGTCCCGCGATTAATTTCTACAACTCTAAGAGCGCAGCGCTCTGCTTGGCTGAGCCCTAAACGTGCGTAACAAAAGCAGATTTCGCGTGCCGTTTACGCCGCGGCTACCGCTCACTGAGAAGATGTCGTTCATTAGCGACATCAGTGTTTATTTATTTATTTATTTATTTATTTATTTATTTATTCAGTGCACACAGTCGCCAAAAGGAATTACCGTGGGAGGAGAGGGGGGAGGTATTATAAACAGTTAGAAACGTTCACAGAGTATTTTTTTTTTCTACACAACGTGTGAGACAACAGTTTCAAAGCACGTTAAGTTATACATGGACAATATACAAGAGAAAGGCCAAGGAAACGGGAAAGTAGAGTCGCTTCAACAGGGCAAACAGAATATATCATTTGACACGACATTGACGATACCGGAAGGCAACCTGTTCCATTCTTGTATATAGTTTTACCAAAAAATGATTTCTTAACCAGTTCTGTCTTGCACAGAACTTCTCGTACCTTTAGCGCTCATGGTCCTCGCGTTGTGACCGGTAATGAAGTGGCGTCATATACTTGCCCATTTGTATACCAATTGTAGCGTAGTACATGGAATGAAAAAGCTCCAGACGGTCGTACTTATAAGGTATCCCATTTAGATTCCTCCTTAGCGCCCGTAGCGCTGAAATTAACTTTGTGTCGACCAGACACGTACCGCACACCTAGATTCTGTACCCTCTCAAGTTTATCAATGTCACGTGCCGTCAGATGGTCCCACACTACACAGGCGTACTCGAGGACGTAGTCACGTACGTTTTGTATAGCAGCTCTCGTGAAGGCTGGCTGAATTCTCTGTAGTTCCTGCGAAGACCTAGAATTTTCCCTGCCTTCGCGGTTACATAGGTAAGCTGTTTCTGCCATGATAATTCTGCGGTGTACTAAACACCTAGACATTTAAACTGTGTTACTTTAGCTATCATTCAAGGTGTAAGAGAAATTTAAAGAGTACTTCTTTCGAGTGAATGTCATGTTGACTGTTTTAGTTAGGTTTAGCGGCATGCGCCACTTATTGGGGCGTGCAGTTGCTAGGCGCAGGATCCAAAGCAGGAAAAAGAAGTGCTACACCATGTCAGACTAAGCACGTGAAGAAGTACGTGGAATGCGCTAGTTCAGTGGTTTACCAAATCGCGCTACATTGCGGGAAAGTGTGCATCGGGCCGACCGGACGATGTCTAAACGACAGGTTACGGGAGCAAAAATACACGTGCCAGCTTCTGACAGCGCCTAGCAACTTGGCTGCGCACTGCAAAGAGTGCAAATGCGCTCCGCTACTAGAAAGCACCACAGTCATTGGCACGTCAAAAACAAAAATGGAGTGACAAATATAGGAAGCACTTGCGATAGCAAAAGAAAAAGAAGTGTGTAAGCACTCAGTCCATGATGCTTATCGAAGCTGAGGTCGATTTTGCCAGGGCCAATGGGTGCAAGTGAAGGATGTTTTCCGGCCTACCACATCATCACATGTCGTCACCTTGTCATATCTATTTATACCCCCCCCCCCCGCCACATCACCTTGTATATAATCGTGTTCTTTAACAGTATTAAACAAGTTGGTAGTTTGCGCCCCGTACGTCCGCGTCTTGTTCCTTATGTTCGTCAGTGTAACACTAAGCGCCATACAATCATAAACGTCGACCAACTAGCCCCGTTCATTGCTTTACTAGAAATTCGCTTATTGGCAAGCATTCGTCACTTTTTTTTAACAGGAAGCTTGGCTTAATGTTTAGCTAAACCATGTTCGCGGACTGCAGGTAAATTCCAAAGACAACAACGGTGTGATCCAAGGAAAGTGGAGTCCGCCCTACTCCAACGGCGTCCACCCTTATGCCTGGAGTTCATCCTCCGCCATCATCAACCAATACATGGAGTTGGGCGGAAACACGGTACTCTACGGCCAGTGCTTCACCTTCGCTGGGGTCCTGAACACCCGTAAGGCGACCGCTGCGCAAACCTAGTTGAACATGTTTTGCGAACACGTCGTATTTGGTTAACATATGAATCAGCCCGCCGTGGTTGCTCAGTGGCTGTGGTGTTGGGCTGCTGAGCAGGAGGTCGCGGGATCGAATCCCGGCCACGGCGGCCGCATTTCGATGGGGGCGAAAACACCCGTGTACTTAGATTTAGGTGCACGTTAAAGAACCGCAGGTGGTCGAAATTTCCCGAGTCCTCCAGTACGGCGTGCCTCATAATCAGAAAGTAGTTTTGGCACGTGAAACTCCATAATTTATTTTAGTTTTTTAACATATGAATCAGTGTCGAAAGAAAATAAGATTGCCTTTATACCTCCAGTTCCCGTGCTGCTGGCGACATTTCACCTCCCTGTATAGTTACTGTCATCAGAAGCTGAAAGCATAATCTCCATATACACACGTTTACTCTGAATTCCTAAGCCAGACTCACTGGATCGGCAAGCAGCAGCACGGTATTCGCAATAGAAAAAAAATAAATAACGGCCTGATTGGTAGTCAAACTCTAGCCCCGAGCCCGCGCAGAAAGACATCGGCCGCTTAAGACGCGATCACGCGCAGAGACATTGTGAAAGTTACCAACTTCTGCCACTGTTGAGCTAATGTGAAGCTAAAAAAGACGCTCATCTCTCTCGTCACATTCCCAGCAAGCTAGTCATTTGAAAGTTTTTGTTCATATGAACAAATACAACCAACCAAACAAGTAGTGAAACTCCCGACGCTCTTGCATGTTCGCTCTCTCCGTTCACGACTTTTTTTATTGTGCCTAAACGTTTAAACATTACCTTCAGAAAGTGTCGAACCTGAACGCTCATTAAGGACTTCCCCCGTGTTGCCATCATAGTGTTCTGAATTTTTATAAGAATTCGGTAGAGAATCGCGACGTACTCTCAAGCCAGGACCCGCTCCTTTGCGACTGCGCTTAATTTTACGTCTACGTGGTCTACGTTACAGTTCTCCGTGCCATGGGAATGCCGTCCCGGGTCGTGACTAACTTCCCGTCAGTCCACACGGACAATGGCGCCCAAGTACTAGACATAAGGTTCACGAACGAGGGAGCAAAACCACAAATGGCTGGCAGCATTTGGTGAGTGCGGCGTCTTCGCTGTTTCTTTCTTTCTTTCTTTCTTTCTTCTAAAGCGAAGCTTTCTTTGGGAACCCTCCCGCACTTTCCTGACCATGGCTGCTAGGTGCTGCTGCAGTCATGCCGAAAAGCTCACGCTTTAAAGAAAGGTTCGAGTACACCTAGGCAATTCTTATTAGTTGTGAATGCGAAAGCATACATGTCCAATTGAACGCCGCTGAGCGGTCCTACGAAGAGACGTTCCCGGACACTCGAAGCGAGCGGTCGCATCGCCCCTCGCTCCGACGACTACGGCTCGCCCGCCACTACTCGCGCGCGCACGTCTCCGCCTTCGACCGCGCTCATGAGCGCAGCCCTTTTCAGGGCTCGCACGGCAGCTGGCACGACCTACTGAGCCACGCTTCTGCACGGAGGCCCCATCTCTCATGGGTGACCCTCCGAAGAAGCAACAGAGGAAGAGGCCGAAGAAGCCATCTCCTGGCTTCGACGACTCGGAGTCCCGACGAGCCCTGCAGCACCAGCCGCGTGGACGGCAGCCGCGCACCGGCAGATCGCCTCCTGCCTTGCGATGGAAGTGCGGGCTGAAGACACGTATGCTGCGTGCACTGTCGGCCGACTCGGCGAGCTCCACGCCGTCATGCCCACCTTCGCAGGGGAGTGCGACGCCATCCGCGCGCGTTCCAATACCCCTGGATACTTCCTTCCGCGCGTTTCCTTTTGATGCGCCGAAGACTGCTCCCAGCGGCCACCACGCCGCACAGTCCGCCTCAACGGACACCACCTCAGAGGCCCCCACGTCGGCTGCCTCCACCGACGACGATGCCAGCTGCCCGTCGACCGGCGACACCGACGAGAGTGCCGGCACCTTCTTCTTGCCAACCGCAAGCATGATTGGTGCCGACACTACGTCCTCCCGCACGGACGCGACCACCTCGCCCGAGGCAAGTCCTGTCCGGCCGGATTTTCCATCATTGTCGTCGCCGACAGCCTGCTCGTCGCCCCCGCTCACCAACAGCGAGCCCACCGCACCTGCGGCGGACGAGGGATCGCTCCCGGCGGCGGTGGCCGCTCCCGTCGACGACGACCCAGCTGACGGCCCCTCGTCCAACAAGAGCCGGCCGAGAGCGCCTACCCCCGTCCCCGTACCTGAGGGAACAGGGGAGCTCAACCCGCGGAACTCCCCGCAGCTGCTCGAGGCAGCCAAAAACGCCCAACCCTGCCAGCCCGCAGCGTTACAGCCGGAGAAGCCCGCAAGAAGGAGCCGCCGTTTTCGACGGTTCGTCGACTTCGAGCCGCATTCCCCACACGCTGACGGCGGTGTCGCTAACGATACCTCAGTCACGGTTCTATACCGTCCCACCGGGAGCAAAGCAACCTTCCTGGCACTCTCACGGGATAGTATAGCGGCCCAACTCTCCTGTGTTCCAGGTGTGAGATGCGTTCGCGTGAACTTTCGTCGCAATGTGGTGGCTGCGGATGTGACGCGCGGTGCCGACTTGGCGCCCCTCCTCGCAGTGTGCGACATCAGTGACGTGGCGGTGCGCTCGAAGGCACTGCACAGCAACTCCTGTGTAGGTGTCATTTATGGGGTCGACCCATCCTTCGACGCCCGCACTGTGAAAGAAAGCATCGAAGCCCCCGTCGCGGTGCTGTCTTTTTCACGGAGTGGCGCTAGCGTCACTGTTACCTTCGCCGGGAGCTCCGTACCCACAAACGTGAGACTCTCCAAGCAGCTCCGCGCGGTTCGTGCCCGTCTGCCTCGACCACTACAATGTGACCACTGCGGCGTTTTCGGCCACGCAGGCGCCACCTGCTTCCGTGACGCCCGCTGCCTTCGCTGCGGTGAGTCGCACGCCACAGGAGAATGCCCCGCCGAAAAGCCACGCTGCGTAAATTGCGGTGGCCGTCACCCCTCAACCAAACCGAGCTGTCCTGAGTGGCAGCGCGAGAGAAGGGCGGCCGTGTTGCTGTCTTCGTCTCAGCGGCCCCTATCGCGCAAAAAAGCGCTTGAACTAGCCGGCGCCGCACTGACCGAGCCGCGTACGGCCGCTCCGTCTACGTCTGCTAGCTCCCCGCAGGCCCGATCGTACAGTGACGCCCTGCGCGGCCGCAACAACCAGACAGCCGCAGCTGAGCCGTCATGCGGCCCTCCAAACGCTGCGAACAGCGAACCCAGAGACGCGCTAATAGCCGCTCTCGCTGCTGCACTCCGGGCCCTGCTCGTCCAGTGCCCAACCATCGTCGGCAACGTTCGTCAAATGTGTGACGCGGCTCTCGCCGCGCAGGAACCACTGCTCCGTCACGACTAGGCGCGTCACCGTGCCTCATAGGCGAAGGCCACCGACTTGCCCGCGCACGGCGTTCTAGCCGCCGCCGCCGCCCCTCTTTCACCCCTCTATCTATTCCCCTTCCCCCCTGTGCAGCGCGGTTGAGGTGCCCTCAACTGAGAGGCAGTTACTGTACTGCACTTTACCCCAATTTTCTCCCTCCTTAAACAAGAATCTCTATCTCTCCTACGAACTCCTCGCGGACTAGCGAGCGCGTTGAGACGCTTGGCTAGCGCCTCCTAGACAGCACAAGGCCGGTGCACTTCCATCCGTGACGTCATGCATGCTACCTTGCCCGCCTGCCACAGAACATAATGGGGACGCTCCCGAGTAAGCCGCGGTGATTTTGACGTCACCACTTTCGTCACGCCGGGCTTGGCAATGGAAATTTCGGTCAAAGTAGCATGATGTCATAAAGCAGAGTGCACAGGCCTGCTATCTAAGAGGCACTGGTTCAGCCCAGTGGGTAAGACACTCGGCTTCTGAGCGTGGGGTCCTAGGGGGTTGTAGGTTCTAAACTCACTACCGCCAACGTTTTTCCTGTCTAATTTATTCAGTTTTCTCTATACATTAATATATTTATAGCGATTGCAGAGGCAAAGTTAGAACGCAGACGAGAGCTTGCGCGGACAAGGAACGCGCGAATAACACAAGCTTCCGAGGGTGACGTGGCGTCGCGGGATGCCCTCTCTCCTCACACAACACCTGGCGCGCCATCGCACTAGCAGGTGGACCATTTCCCCCTCTGTGCTCCGTCGAGGCGCGCACGTGGCGTGGCATCGCAGCCAGTGGGAATTTAGGTGTCGTTTTGCTGCTACAGATTCCGGCTTATTTCGCTCAATGGCTCATTGGATGCTTTCGCATCAAAAAGAAATTAAATAACGTACAGTATGGTGGGATCGAACATCTACGTCTCCAGCACAGCATCTTGGTCCTCTATCCATTAGGCCACAATTCCAGGTATACTTGCACCGTGCATACGCCAACCAGCTCTTGTGAGATGACCACCGCGTGTGTCACATGGCGTAGCACGGGTGCGTGACATCACATGCGTGGGCGCCGGTTTCCTTTACGATAAAAATGCAGGAATTAAATAGGCATATTGACAGCATTTGACTGACCGCTACGCGACAACTTCCCTACACACCCGCGATCCAAAGTGTGCGTTGGATTTGCACAATTTATTTCTTCGTACAGTCACAGCTACCCTTGAAGTCGGCTCTTCTTGATGCACCATAAATGCCACAAAAGAAAGCGATAGACGAGGAACAAAGAGCGCTGCAATTTCGCACGCGCTCGAAGGCCGACGAGAAAATTGACTTCATTATTTAAGCCCGATCTGAAGAAGCGTTCGCCCGCAAGTTGCTCTGCTGATTGTTTCGCGATTGCCTGCGCACAAAGCGTCCGCTGCGCACGGTTATACGACAGAGGTGCCCGTGAGAACGGGTTATATATATATGTGGCGCTGTTTGCTCGCAGCTACGGTATTTCGAGTCAAGCGATTCCGCTAGCTAAAATGGCGCGGCATGAAATACTGCATGCGCCTGGTGCAGTTCGCGTTTGCAACCTCGCTCGCTCATTAGTCGCTCCGGCTACGTTTTAAACGGCAGCTCGCCCATCCAACTGAAATAGCGATTTGAACGCATTTCCACGGGAAGCAGTGCTTACAGCGGCCTTGATCCGCGCGCGCTCAGCGTACTTTGACCGGGGGCAAAAACAAACTACCTTTCGCGTCCCGCTCGTGCGCCGGAATGCACAAGAGTTGATCCGTCGTTTAAACGGGCGCAGAAGCCTTTGGAAACTCTAAATTGTGCTAAGCGACCGCCAACAGTCTCTCGCTTCACTCTGATGGCAATCAGCTTATAACTTTATAATTATCTAATTACCTCTTTGCCAGACATAATTGTAAGTGACTGCTCGGCTTAGTTATTTCCCAATCTAGCAAGCACAGCGTTCTTCCTGATATTGTAACAGAAAGTACTGTTGAGAATTTTGATGCATATTTCGAAAACATAGGCCTAGTCTAGAAGGAATGCTTCCCCGGCCACAACTTATCCACATATTCTATCACTCCTATTGTTAATTCTTTTGTTATGTGCGACATTGATCTGGATGAAATACTTAATAATGTAAACAATCTAAATGTTGGAAAAGCAGCAGGACCTGGTGGCATAACTGTAAGGTTAATCAAAGAAAACATCGACATAGTGGGTTCAATACTAGTTCGCTTATTCAATCACTCATTGCACACGGGAATCTATCCGTCATTATTAAAGACTGCTAAGGTCACCCCTGTCTTTAAAAAGGGAGACAAATCTAACCCATCATGCTATCGCCCCATATCTGTTCTTAGTGTTATCAATACCATCTTCGAGAAATTTCTTGCTAAACGTATTCATTCTTTTTTCAAAAAGTATAACGTACTTAGCCTTCAACGACATGGTTTTCGACCTAATCACTCTTTGTCTACAGCAATACTTACATTAACACAGGCAATAAACAACGCTCTTCATAATAATCAACTAGTAGCAGTTGTTTTGCTCGATTTAAGAAAAGCATTTGACACCATGGCTAATCACTTATGGGTTTCGCAACAACGTACTTGGATTATTTTGTAGTTATTTTCGAAATGAAAAGCAAATCTTTTATATAAACACGATAACCTCATCCCCTCAGCATCTGAGAACAGGAGTGCCACATGGATTTGTGCTTGGTCCCTTGTTTTTTTTACAATTTATATCAATAACTTATCCCAGATTTTAACGTCCGCTAATGTATTAATCCATGTCGATGACGCTGCTTTGATAATTGCAGGTAACAAAGTCAAGGAAATAGAAGAGAAAACAGAGATAGAGCTTTCTGAAATTTCTGAATGGCTCACAGCAGACAAATTGACAATAAATAGTAATAAAAAAGTAAATATACTCTTCTTCATTCACGTTCCAAAACCCTTCAGTATTGATTCTATCTCATTGCCCATTACTCAATGTCCCCTCGAACGCACCGACTGCTATACCTATCTCGGCGTCATTTTCTACAACCATCTAAATTGGCAATGCCACATAGAAGCTCTTTGCTCCAAGCTAGCTGTTATGTTCTTCTCCAGGCACGGGAACATTTTCAAACAAACGTTCTCCGCATTTTGTATTTTGATTAATCCAATCTCATTTAATGCACTGCACTGAGTCACGGGCATGGACTTTCACAACGTACCTAGAACCAATCCGACGCCTGCATAAACGAGCCGTCCGAACCAATAATTTCTTTCGGAGAAATGAAACAAGTAAGCCAATTTTTGTCAATCTACAAATACGAAAATGTTGTACATGAATGTGTTGCTTCATAATAGGCACCCTATTCCCTTTCTCTTTTGAAGAGGCAGGGAATAGGATGGCTCGGCCTGACAATAGGTGAGAGGCTCTTTTCTCAGGCCAGCCCTTTCGCTGTTCCTGCCAATACACGCACCCTTTCTCATTCTCTCTCTTTCGTTTTTACGTGATATATTTGACCTCTTCTAATGTTTACTATAGGAACTACCACGTTTGGAACGAAGGGTGGATGAGGAGACCAGACCTCCCGGGTGGCTATGATGGTTGGCAAGTGCTCGACGGAACCCCTCAAGGCCTCAGTATACGTAAGCACATGTCGCAGCATGTACGGGAATGAGACTGAAGATCGCTATTGGGAGCAGTCCGCTTATCTCCCGGTCTCAAGTAATGCACACTGTGTTGCGCTGTTGCCTACATGTTACGGTACGGATGCGTAAAGGTGCAGCAATGGCGAAGAACGCCTCCATTAGCAGCGCGTTTTATTACTTTTTTTTTCAGTGAAGCTGTTATTGAGCTTAGGTGCCGCGAAGCAATGTCAATTCCAAGAGATAGTGAGACAGGGAAGGAAGGAAAGACGGGGAGGTTACCTAGACAACTCCAAACTTCCACTCCAAATGTGAACGAAAATTCTTTGAGAGAGTCATTCGAGCTTGCGCAATAAAATTTCGAAGGTATGCGGCATATGCCAAGGCTAACTAGAGGGCAAATATAGAAGAGTGTGGGGTAATTAGATGGGTTGTTAGAAAATTACGAAAGGTGCTCCGTGGGTCGGTGCACAAAGCGCTGTTTTTATTCATTTTTTGCCCGCAGCTGAAGAGGGTTTAACGGTATATCACGAGAGTGTCGTCAGCGTTTTTATAAACGCTCGTTGGAGCAGTGAATTCATCTTTCGAACAATTTTTATAGGCAAACAGCGCTGCAGGGTCACATCTGTGAAGTTACTGTCAACCATTGTAAGTACTCACCTAAGTTCAGGTCAGTTAGTTTTACAGCGTTTATTCTAACCGTTCGTCCGTTGACCACCGTTGGTGCTGGAGCAAAAGCTGTGGCTCGGAGATAAGAACCTTAAGCTCGACGAGGCGCGAGAAGGCTTTGAGATGGGTGCGCTAAGGCTGCAGAAAAAAATATCGATAAGAACCAGAAGCGCCTCTTCGCTGTAAAAACACTCGGAGGAAGGCACAATAAGCGCGCCATCCACCACGGCCTCTTTCTTTCGAACTAAGCTTGACTAACATTTTGTTTGGGAGTTGGAAAGATCAAGACTCACGAGTTTCTTTATACAGCTAAATACAATCGACACAAGAGCAAAGGCGTTGAATATTGAACTAGGCGCCGACGGCACACACAAACAAACACACACAACAACAAAACAAAAACACTCCAGTTTCTTTCTTTTTTTTTCATGTCAAGAGAGGGAGATGATGACGTTAATGAGAAGTTGGAGAATCTAGAAAGACAAAATACTTCACAAATAACACTCCTCACCATAGCCGACAAAGCAGGTTAGCCTCGTGCCGGCAGACCCCAGATGGAATTCGAAGGCGGAACGAAGAGTCCATGGGAGCTATTCTGTAAGAGTCCACCTAGTGGACATGTCCATTTCGTCTGCTGTTGAAGTTCCGATTGGCTGCGCATCCGCGGCAGCGAGGTGCCGCAGCCAATCAGCACATCAGCAGCAGACGAAATTGACATGTCCACTAGGTGGACTCTTACAGAATAGCTCCCCAGGTAGTGTAGTCGGTTGTTCTGAAAACATGATGTGTTCCAGACGCTGCCTCTGAGATGACTGCGGGCGCGAGGAGGACTTTGAACACTTTCTGAGTAATGGGTCTGAGCCACCTGTGACTTGGTTCGCTCGGCTCTTGCTTTTTGTCAACCTTTCGGATGTTTTTCGAGTGTGTACCCCTGAACATCCTACATTGCCGGATTCGTTAAGTCAAGAGGAGCACGCCCATACCCCTCTTTTATATGTGGGTGGACGTTTGTGGCATTTCTTGCCGTTTTCCTTTCGGCTACGCCATGACTGTGCGTTGTGCCTAACCACGTTAGGGTTCGCGCGGCGAGGCATCGCTCGCCCGTCTCTTCTCGTCGGAAGCTCTTCCACGGACTTTGTGATGGAGTGTGAGGTGGAAGGGGAGTTTTTAGCCCCCGAGGACTTCACTAAAGACTCCGGGTGGCAGCTCGTTGCTTCCAGACGTTCAATGAGAATGAGAAACGCCCCCAATGCCAGTGCGATCGACGTTCAGCATAAAACCGGTTCCAACGCTCGGGGCCGCGCCGACCGCGCGGGCATTAAAAGCAAGATCATTCGAGGGGGCAGGATGCCTCCGCTGCCGAAGGAGGAGGCAAAGATCGTCGTGCGGGCCAGGGGAGGCCTGTGTATCAGCAAGTTAGGACCTACCGCAGTCGCCGACGCCATATGGCAGGATGCCGGGCTCTATTCGGCGTCGCGGGACACCGACACGATGTGTCCAAACTTTCAACAAAATATAATGGTGATCAGCACACCAAACAGGCACAACGCTGAACGCTACATCGGCATCGAGGGCATCTCCGTGGCCGGTCAACAGTTTGAGGTGAGCGCTTACGAAGCCGCCCCCCACTCCACGTGCAAGGGCGTCATCCGAGGCATCTCCCTTACCGATGGGCCCGCGGCGATCGACAAAAAACTCGTCAACCCGAGAAATCCCACGGCACTGGGCGCCAAAAGAGTCAAGAACACCGGCACCGTAGTGGTCCTATTCGAAGGGTACCGGGTGCCAAATGTTGTCTCGTACGGCGGCACTGTTGTCAGGTGCAATTTATTTCGCAAGCAAATGGAGGTGTGCTACAGCTGCGGCAGACTCGGGCACCGCTCCGACGTCTGCCCTTCGCCCAACGACGCCATCTGCAGAGGATGCGAAGAAGCAAACCCCGACGCTCAGCATAGGTGCGCTCCCGAATGCAAGCTGTGCGGAGGCGACCACCTTACCGCCGCCAAGGAGTGCAAGCGGAGATTTCAGACGCCGTATCTCGTGAGGCGCAGACGGGGGGAATGCTCCCGCGCCATCAACGCCGAACATTTCGCGCCAATGGAGGGCGCGAATCAAGCCCGGCAAGCATCGCCTCAACGCCGATATGGTCGCAGCCGCTCCAGCTCCAGGGGAAGATCCAGATCTCGTGTCCGCTCCAGGGGTCGCACCAGGAGCCGCTCTGTCTCCAGAGCCAGGTCGAGGTCAAGATCCCGGGTGCGATCCAGATCCAGGTCCAGATCCGGTTCCAGGGGCCGCCCGGGTTCCAGGACCCAGCCAGCATCCGGGCCTCAGCCCGCCTCCACACGTTGCGGAAAACAGCCGACCCTTGTTTGGGCCGATCTGGCACGACCCAAGCCCAGCGACAATACCGAGGCTGCTCCGGCATCTCGTAGCAACCCGTCCACAGAACAAGCTAGAGACGCGGAAGTCATTCGCTTACGCAATGAAAACGACTACCTCAAGAACACGATCAAGAACACTATCAAGAGGCTATTTAGCGAAATGGCAGAGATCAGGAAACTCGTTTCGAATGTGTCGGGTAACGCTGCGTCAGTCACGGCCACCGAGACTCCAATCCCAGCTCCGGTAGACGGTACTGCGACGTCCTCCAAACGCAGGGCAGTACTCAAACAAACATGTGAATCGGGAGCGTTGTCTGCAGAAGTCAGCGAGATTAAGCAAAGTCTCATTGGGCTGGCAGACGGCCTCAAACAGGTCACCGCTAGCGTCGCTTGCCTCAGTGATAACGTTCGCCAAATTCAGGTTGCGCTCGGGGACCCCAACAGGGGCCTCGGAGATCTCGCAGATCGCATCGACGCCATTGAGGCGCGAATGGCTTCATCCGCCTCCGTCGTACAACCGCTAACCGTTCCCGCCATACTAAAGGAAGCTAGACTTCATTATCCCACCAGAGCGGCGACAGGAGGTCCTGTCTGCGCAGGCCTAACTGCCCCGTGAGGTGGTAGTCCGTCAGGTCAGCCATAATGGATAGATCCAAAGAGAGTTTTCGCATTTGGCAATGGAACTGCAGAATGTATTCTAACAAACAGCCCCTCTGCAGCAGTTTTTCAGGTCTTTCGGTGCGGAACCTCAGGTCATTGCTCTCCAGGAAACATTAATCTCCGCCGCCTCGCTCCAGGGCTACAGGGCCGTGTCGGGCCGGCCCGGGGGGCGAGGGATTTGCACCTTGATCGATAAACGGCTAATTCATATCACCCACGGCCTCAAGCTGGCGAGTGGTAGAATCGAATATGTCATGGTTGAGATCCTGCTCGACGTTCCGCAGCAGAATCAGCGCAGAAACAGCGTGTTCGTCCTCAATGTATATAGCAACCCCAGAGACTCGCGCCAGCAGTTCAAGACCATTCTCAAGAAGGCGACCGACTTGGCCGGCCCTCGACCCTTGGTCGTCGTTGGCGACTTCAACGCACCATACGGCATCTGGGGTTACGTCTACGACACTACCAAGGGGCGCAACCTGTGGCAAGACACCAACGAGATGGACCTCACTCTGGTCACTGACAAGAATTTTCCTACGCGCATCGGCAACTCCGTCACCCGGGACTCGACACCCGACCTCGCCTTCGTGAGGAACGTCGAAGACGTGGGTTGGGAGAAAACCGCCATGGAGTTCAGCAGCGACCACTAATTCTCGAGACCAAGTTCAAGGTGTCTCGGAGTAAGGTCAGGGAAATCACGTTCATCGATTGGGACCATTTTCGCAAGATTCGTGAAAACCCCGGGAGAGCCAGGCCACCCGCCACTCTCAAAGAATGGTGTGAAGGAATCCGGAACGACGCTTCCGCGGCCACCAAGAAAGTGGAAACAGGTCTCGACGTCGAGCGGATGGACAGCGGACTCGCCCACCTGATCGAGGCCAAAACCGCCCTGCTCCGCCGACGGAAGGGTCAAAGGCTCAATCGCAGACTCCGAAAGAAGATTTCGGAGCTCAACAAGGTCATCGATTACCACTGCAAGGCGCTATGCCAGCAGCAGTGGGACGAGCTCTGCGAATCCATCGACGGACAGATGCGCAACGGCAAATCCTGGGGTATGCTGAAGCACAAAAGCGGTTCGAAGTCAAATCAAAGGCATACGTTGGCCCGGGCTCTTCACGAAGCCACCAGGTCTCACACGGTCGATGAACTCGTCGCAAAACTCATACAGAAGTACTTGCCTGTCCTTCGCGACGGAGATCCGTCGACCCAACTCCCGGACTACCCAGGCCCTCCACGCCCCGAGCTGGACGAAGACTTCTCCATTGCCGAGGTCAGACAGGCCATCTTCGCGCTCAACCGCAAGTCTGCGCCGGGTCCGGACGGAGTCACCAACAGAATGTTGAGAAACCTCGACGACACGTCGATTGTCTTTCTGACCGACAAGATAAACGAGTCCTGGAAGAGCGGCATTGTACCTGCAGAATGGAAGACGGCCTGCACGGTGCTCATTCCCAAGCCCGGCAAGGCCCCGAACATCAAAAACTTGAGGCCGATTTCTCTGACCTCTTGCGTCGGCAAGCTCATGGAGCGCGTCGTCCTCGACAGGTTTAACGGGTACCTCGAAGACAACGAGGTTTACACGTACAACATGATCGGCTTCCGCGCCAGACTCTCAACGCAGGATGCCATGAAACTAATCAAGCATCAGATTGTGGATGGCCGTTCCAGAGACGTCAAGGCTCTGCTCGGTCTGGACCTCGAGAAGGCTTTCGAGAACGTGCTCCAGAGCTTCATCGTCAAGACCATTTCAGACCTGCGTCTCGGTTCCAGACACCACAGCTACGTCAGATCTTTTCTAACTGACAGGAAGGCCAAGCTTCGCATTGGAGACTTCCGCTCCGAAGATGTGCCCCTCAGAAGGCGAGGCATTCCTCAGGGCGGCGTCATCTCCCCAACACTGTTTAACATCTGTATGATTGGTCTTTCCGAGAGGTTGGCGCGCGTCGAGGACGTCAGGCACACCATCTACGCCGATGACATCACCATATGGTGCTCCGGCAGCTGCGAGGGCAGAGTCGAAGAAGCCATGCAGGAGGCGATCGACGTGATCGAAGAGGGAGGACTTCGATCCTGCCACGCCAAGTCGGAGCTCCTGCTTTACAGAAAAGAGAAGGGAGGCAGACCCAAAGATCGGAAGCCAGTCTCCGAAAGCAGCATCAGACTTCGCACTTGTGGGGGGGGGGGGGGGGGGAGGTGATACCCAGGGTCGACGTTATTCGGGTCCTGGGCATGTTTGTCGAATTCAACAGGGGGAACGGAACTGCTATCCGCAATATCATCGCAAAGACGGACAATGCTTTCCGCCTCGTTCGCAGAATCGCAAAACGGCATCGAGGCATGAAGGAAAACAACCTTCTCAGGCTGATTAATGCCTTCGTACTCTGCCACCTCTCGTACACGATTTCTATGCACAACTGGCTCAGAGCGGAGCGAGACAAGCTCAACGTTCTCATCCGCAAAGTAGTCAAGAGGGCTCTTGGGCTACCCATCAGGACCCATACCGAGGATCTCTTGAAGCTGGGGGTACATGACACCACCGAGGAGATTGCCGAAGCCCAAGAACGCGCGCAACTCAGTCGCCTGACCACCACAGCGGCAGGTAAACGCATCTTCGAAGAGCTGGGTTACCACCTTCCGGAATTCCCGATGGTCAGTACCCCGATCCCTAGGTGCATTCGAGACAAGTTCGCAGTGGCCCCTGTGCCCCGAAACGTCCATTCCGTCCACAACGAGGGCAGACGCAAAGCCAGAGCAGCAGCCATCCTCAAACAGATCAAGCAACACGACATTAGAGCAAGCTTCGTCGACGCCGCGGAGTACAGTGACGGAAAGACCTTTGCCGTTGTTGTGGTCGACTTGAGCGGCAAGATTTCCAATAGCGCCTCGATTCGCGCTTCAGACCCTGGAGTCGCCGAGCAAGTCGCCATCACCCTCGCCCTGCTAGACGGTCGTGGGCCCGAAATCTATACTGATTCCGAAACGGCAGTTAGGGCTTTTCAGAAGGGTTGCATCGCCAAGGAAGCTGTTGGTCTTCTTAGCGGCTCGAGCCCATATGCTCTCACAAACCATTCAATTCACTGGCTTCCCGCTCACGTAGGGTCGGTCGAGGGTGCTCCCCCGAACCTCAATGAGTCTGCTCACGAGGCTGCGCGTGACTTCACCGACCGCGCTTCCTCTATAAGGAGCACCGACTCCCTTCCTCTCTACGGTCATAGGGACGCTCCCGCTACTCACAACGAGATTATTAAATATTTCTACATGTCCAGAAGGGTCTTTCCACCCCCTCCCCCCAAGTTGAATAGGGCGCAAGCCGTTTCGCTTAGGCTTCTACAGGCCAGCACATATCCGTGTCTGTCCGCTCTCCACGAGGCTTACCCCGACGTGTATCGCGACGACGCCTGCCCGTCCTGCGGCGAGATCTCTACTCAACCTAACATGCTCTGGGAATGCGAGTCGACATACCCCAAGTTCACCAAAGAGGAGTGGGACTCTCTTCTGCATAGCCCCGCTCTAGAAAAGCAAATCCTGGCCGTCCGGCGCGCCCGCGACCGGGCCGGTGGGCTAGACCTGCCGTTCCCGACGTGGGACTAGCCGGGTGCGCGACGAGTTCGCGTCCTCGCCGGACCTGCAATAAAGTTTATTCACTCACTCACTCACTCACTCACTCACTCACTGTCCTCGTGACAATCAACAGAGAGGATCATTCATGACAGACAGACAGACAGACAGACAGACAGACAGACAGACAGACAGACAGACAGACAGACAGACAGACAGACAGACAGACAGACAGACAGACAGACAGACAGACAGACAGACAGACAGACAGACAGACAGACAGACAGACAGACAGACAAATATCTCCAGTTCGGTGGACATTATATAGGTCAGCAAGAGCCGCAGCCTTGATTAGTTAGCTTAAATAAATTGCTTTGCGCTTCAGGCTACGCAGATGGTAACATTAACCGCTGGTTTTTGTTCTTTCCGCAACAGACTCTCGGCTGTTTGAGGTGGGTCCCTTCCCCGTGCGAGGTGTGTTCGACGACAAGATCGACATGCCTTTCGACGGCAACGTGGCACGTGCCGCCGTCAAGGCCACCTACCGCTACTTCATCGCAGACCTGAGTAACCCTTCCGGATGGCGCCTCGTCAAAGTGCAAGAAAACGAGTAAGACTTGCAGCGCGATCTGAATACCGGATCATCTTCTGGTTTGCTGATAATACGCTTTGCACAAGGACGCACCTGCAAAGCTCCACTTTTTTTTTTCCTTTTGATATTCATAAATTTTATCACCACGACAGGCTTTCATTGAGACCGGGGAACTCAGAAAAACAATAGCCGTATATTAACGAAGGAGCTGCCCAAGCTGTAATTGTCGCGTTAATAATAAAGACACAAGTAATACTGCTTAAGACTATTCATATTCTATACGAACAAAATATTGACCATTGGAAGCCTTGGGAACATCATGCATCCTTTTACTGCGCTTTATTTGGAAAGTTTCGGTGTTATTGTTTTTCGCTCGAAAATATTGCTGTTAACTTCATATGCTGCAGACTCTGCATTGTCTGCGATCACAATTACCAATTCATGTCACTGCAACCTAGAGACACTCAGTGCAAGTTAGTCGGTCGTAGTGTCATTGTGTCATTTCTGATGTAGCCGAGTAATATAAGTCAGGGTAAGCGCCAATGAGTCAATAAAAGGGGCGCTGCTAATAGCATCCTCGATAAACCGCACCCGGTGGTTCATCCGGAAAGTTTTATAGAGAAAGCTGCTAAATTTCTTCGAACATTTGCGCCGCTTACTTCTACTTGAGCCCGCGAGCGAATTTATGCTTGCAGCTATAGCTGTTTTCATGGCACGTTCATTGCAAGGAGGTAACATATGTGGCTCAGAGCTAAATGCTCTCCGGCACACCACCACGCCACCAATGCCTGCCCTTCACGTGACGTGAACTGTGAGTGGGGTGACGTCACGGAAGTTGCGAGTGTGTCAGGAGCTCAACTGGCAAAACTGACTGCGGCCGTCTGAGTCTCTTATAAGCCTCCCAAATAAATAGCTGCTCTATCTAGCACGAGGTCGCGGGTTCGGTTGCCGATCGGAATGCAAGAACACTCGAGTGCTTCGATTTCGGTGCCGGTTAATGGAATGAATCAATCGACGACATGTCGCCTTGTGAGGAAGTGAAGTAATATTAATTGATAAAATTAAATACAGCACGCCGGCCAAAGTGGCGTGATATAAAGGGTTAGACGTTCCGGCTTCCACATAGGAGCCTCGCTTCCGTGGGGAGGCCGGAAGCTCCAACCCATTTGGCAGCACCACTTTGGTCGGCGTGCTGTATTTCCTTGCCGTAATTATGCTTCTCAAGGAAACCCAGTGGTGGTCATTTACCCGCCCCTCTCTACTACGGTCTTTATCGACCTTAGTGTCGCTTTAGGTGGCCAGACCCTATAAATTAATTAAAACTGAAATGAAACATTCCCGAGCGGTTCCCCGCTTGATGTTAGATAAACTTATTCTTCGGAAGCCTCTATAAAACGTATTTCACTGCTTGCAAAATCGCAAAACTACGCGACCCCTGACCTTTGACTTTGTTCCTACAGGTGTGGCAAGCTCATCGCCACCGAGGCCATTGGAACGGGGATGCTTGAAGATATCACTCACAACTACAAACGGCGACGTAAGTAGGTTGACGTAAGTAGTAGGCTCAAGGCGTACGAGGGTGATTGCTCTGTGCCTACATGTATGGTTGCGGTACGGTTGGCTAAGAAAGTACTTACGTAGGCATAGGTCTTTCCGCCAACCCCGATGTGATGAACTCTCGGAGGATGGCGAAATGTGAAACGTTATTGGCGGGTTCGTTGAGGTCCAGATTCGGAATTGCTTGCGTATCTAGACTGTTTTTGGGTGTGATGATGTCATGCTTCATTCGAAGCGTGGTATCAATGGAGGAGGAGAGAGACTTTCGAAAACCCGCCATTTCTGATGGATAAAGAATCTTTGTCGTTTATTTACTAGATCCTTCGTTACTTGGGAGAGCTTACCTACTGGTTGCCTTGGGGCCTTACCTCCCACTTCGATTGCTTCTTCTAAAGCCAGTCTAGTTACGGTTTCATTCATTATCTCTATGTCATCTTCATCCCTCTGTTGTAAAGCTGTATATTTGTTTGCAAGTACCAGCCTGAACTGGTCTGCTTTTAGCCTAACTGCGTCTAAGTTAGCCAGTTTCTTTTTGACTAATTTTACTCTTTCTCGTATAGTGAGGTGAATACTAGACCTCACTAAGCTGTGATCTGGCTATATATAATCATATCATAAGAAGCTAACAAAGACACCCAGCACAACATAGGGAAAATGACTTGTACTTACTAAGTGAATTAAAGAAATGATAAATTAATGCCAATGAAAGTGGATGAAAAAACAACTTGCCGCAGGTGGGGAACGATCCCACGTCTTGGCATTACGCGTGCGATGCTCCCAACCAATTGAGCTACCGCGGCGCCGTTTCCCCATCCACTTTCTTGGGTATTGATGTTTTTACTGCTGGAACTAACCTTGAGAGCCTTAGCCAGCGTCACTCCTCACTGCCATGGCAGTGGATGTAGAGCCTCCTATCTCGTGCAGGCGTCACGGAGTACGTGAACTTTTTGAGTGAAGGTAATTGGTCAATAAACCCACACGTGCTACCGGAAGGCATCAACGTTGCCGGATTCGAGACCCTCGTTATGTAATGCATGAGAAGAAAGGAAACCGAGGGGCCCGACTTTTATTATTCAGACCATTCTCGTTCATTACATAGCAAGGGTCAGTTGTTTACACCGGCGGCCAGTTGTTTTAACGCGAAAGCATTATATGCCCTATTATTCTAAAATCCGTCGTAGTCGGCGGCGTGACCGAATTATGGTGCCGAAAATGACTGACGACACACGGAGTAAAGACAACGCAAAGAATGCTCGGATCGACGTCAGATTTCTCAGGGAGATTCCTGTAAACAAAGTAAATTAATCCGTTCGAAAATAAAATTTGGTAAATTTCGGTCTCGGTGGGAATCGAACCCGGGCCTCCGGGACGAGCACGCTTCCCAGACACCACGGTGGTTCCATGGTTATGGCTGACAAAAAGTGTGCCTAGTGCGTGCGTCATTGCACACGCCACGTCGCAGACGTCTGGCTGACTAAACGTGTGGTCTAGTTCGTGCGTCGTTCGGCACACGACAGCGCAGCCAATGGGGAGGAGGTATCGCCAGCTCGTGGGTGTATAAAATAGAGAGCATTAATGTTCAAGTGAACGCCGCTGAGGGACCCTTCGAGTTATGAAGTCATCGCGGGCAAGCGAGCGCGTTTTGATTTGGCCTTGCCGAGGCTCAGTTAGAACGCAGGCGGTAGCTTGCGCGCGCCAGGAACGCACAGAAAAAGCATTTCGCGAAGGGCACTACAATGCTTTCGCATTCCCACACGTAAGCAGCCTTAAGTGTCCTTGCCGAATTTTAACGCGACAGCGTTAAGGACCTCGTTAGCGTTAAAGACCTCGTTAAGGACCTCCGCCGACGCCGACACCATCCGGTGTCGGCGTCGGCGGAGTTGTCCGCGAGCGAAAATTTCCGCATATATTTAGGTATGTGCGTATGCCACGCCCTGCTAGTATATGACATGCGGTATATGTGGGTTCTATTGCCGCATCATTCTATCAGTAAGGTTGTTCATAGCTTGTCTTACATTGTTGACAAAGATATTCCGTGGAATTTTGATAATGACAGCCCACAAACAAATGTCATGAAACAAAACATTGACGGCGCATGCCTTTTATGTTACATCTCCTGCGTGATTTTTTAAAATAATTTCTTTAATTCGATTAGTAACTACAAATAACTTCCTGTATGCTGTGCTTGGCGTCATTGATTATTGGCTTCCTGTGAAATGACTAATAAAAACACACACACGAAGGTTGCGCGTTCGATCCCCAGCAGCGGCGACAAGTTATCTTTTCATCCACTTTCACTTCCCCTTTTCTTCATTAGTCTCTACATTTGAATTCCAACCACAGTCAATTAACCCTATGCTTTCCTTGTCATCATTGCCTGTTGGCTTTATATGGTAGTGATTAATGAAAATCAAACCCCTCTGTTTTCCTTCTGCTCTCGTTCATTCCCAGCGAGGGTCTCGAATCTGGCAGCCTTGGTGCCATTAGGTAGCAAACGATGGTTTATTATCCACGTGCCTGCTCTCACAAGTTCACGCGTAACGCGACGTCGTCGGGTAAAAGTGAATGCTATACATCCGCTCATCATCGCCCTGCGTGGCGCTGGCTAGCTCAGTTAACCGAAGATCGCTAGGCCGTTTGGCTTTGGGAGCCCCCAGTAAATTCGCAAACGAGGCAGTGCAGAACGACATGAGTATGCGCCTCTTTTGAAGTCAGAGAAGCGCAGAGCGAAATTAGTTTTGAAGAAAGACTCCAGAACATGGATGAAAATAAATGGGCGGCTATATTGCAAGAAGTATCCGTGCCTGAATAGCGAGGACACACAATAGAGGAAGAGTGAGTAAAAACTTTATTCAATATAAATAAAGTAAGGCACGATGGTTGTGGCCCCTATTCCAGGGCCCCACTGGCACGAGCGGCTCGCTGGGCTTGGTCCAGAAGAGCCAACTGGCTCTCCCGACCCTCGTCCACAAGCCATGCCTCCCACTGCCTATTCCTCATTAGTGGATGTTGGTGTAATACGGGGCTGTCTATGTGCGGAGGCCTCCTGAAGCACTCCCATGTGATGTGTTTCCGTGTGGGTGTGTCTGTGCACCACGGGCACTCGTCAGTGAACCTCGTGGGGTGTAATCTGCGCAGGTGGTGCAGGTTGGGCTATGTATTCGCCTGAATACGACGCCAGTCCCTCTCCTGTTGTAAGGCGAAGGTTGTGGGCTCGGTGCCCACCGGCGACAAGTTATCTTTCCCTCCGCTTTCGTTTCCCCTTTGCTTCATTATTTTCTACATCTGAGTTTCAACCACAGCGAATTACCCCTATACCGGGTGTTTCAGCGAACTTTGAAGAATGTTTAAAAATTGTCTGTGGCCGATAGCACAATTCTAGTCCTTGAGCTGGTCTACTCGAATAGGTGGACATTACTTGCAGGAAAAACTGAAATGCATAACCAAGTAATTAACAAGAAGTCCTAATTAAATTTTTATCTAATGACCTCATGACACGTATTACAATTTACAAATTCTGGCGGGGAGTTCGTAAGGCAGATCCACTTGGATCGAATTCTCAGGATGACACCAGTTTCGATATATTAATTCCAGAACTTTGCGTAGAAATGCATTGGTGTTCCAGTTACTTTTATGCTTCAATGCAGAAAACGACGTTTTGTTGAGAATGTAAGTGGAACGACACTGCATTTTCGCCGCAAGTTTGACGGCCTACATCTCGTAAATGGTGTCATCCAGACAATGCCTTACAAGTGGATATCCCTTACCGTCGCATTCGCTAAAATTGGTAAATTCCAATATGTGCCATTAGGTAATTAGTTTAAAGGTTAATTAGGGAATTTTTGTTGACTAGTCGATTATGCATTTCAATTTATTGGGCAATATCTGCAACAGGCAATTTTAAATATTTTTTTAAAGTTCTCGCTGAAACGCCTTCTATTTATTTATTTATTTATTTATTTATTTATTTATTTATTTATTTATTTATTTTACAATGCTGCCGCTTTCAGCCGAGAGCCTAGCAGACGGGCATGAACACTTTCTTTTCCGTACATAAATACACGTGCGAGCTACACAAAGAATGAAAAAGCAACAATATTCAACAAAATACAAAAGATAAGGTAGATAAGGTATACAATAGAGCACTAAACAACGCAGAATAAAATAAACAACAACCGGGGCACATCAAAGACAAAGCAAAAACGTGAAATATTTGGGAACAAACAAGTGTATACAATTTTTTTTTCTAAGTACTGTCAGTTTAACATAAAGAGAATAGGGAACAAACATTAGAAGTCGTTAATAATCTCTTGTGATGAGCTCCGGCTATGAAACGAACAGGGATAAAGAGTTTATCGCTGTTAATGACGAGTTAAGTTCATTCCATTCTCTGATAACCCGAGGAAAGAATGAGTATCTGAAGGCATCATTAGAAAAGGAATACTCGGTTAGCGTATGCTCGTGTTGATGCCGTGTTATTCTAGATTGCGAATATAAAATGTACTGGGTGATATCAATTTTATACTGACGGTGCAGAACTTGAAACAGGAATTTTAGTCGACCTTGGTTTGTTCTCGTCGATAATGTGTTGAGGCCTGAGGAAGCTAAGAGACGTGAAGGTGAGTAAGTAGAACGATATTTGCTATGAATGAACCTTGCGGCTTTTCTTTGTACGGCTTCAAGTTTAGCTATGTTAATTGCTGTGTAAAGAAACCAAATTGGTGCTAGCGTATTCTAACATGGGTCTCATAAATGTTTTGTAGGCCAGAAGCTTAATGTTCGTTGGAGCGATCTTTAGGCGTCTTTTTTGATAAAATAGCTTTCGCAGGGCAGTAGTTGTAATATTAGTTATGTGTGTTTCCCAATTGAGGTTTGACGTCAGCGTTATCCCTAAATATTTCTGCTGCTCAACCATCGAAAGAGGCGTGCCAATAACGATATAGGTGAAATGAGAGGGTTGCTTTTTTTCTTGTTACTGTCATTGCCACTGATTTATTGACGTGAATAGACATTTGCCACTATATATATATATATATATATATATATATATATATATATATATATATTCCTTTCGTATATATTAGCCGTACCAAGAGCGATTACGGGAGACACGCCTGTGAAGGGTACGAAACTAAATACGTTGTCACAGTTTTGTCTTGACCTTCCAAAAGCGGCTCAATAGCCTACTTTCTTGTTGAGTTATTCTACAATCGAATAATGCCGACGGAACTATAGAATATTGCGTGAAAACTGTGCTTTATAAAAGTATATAACACTATGCGACCGTACTTGGGAAGCAGTCTGAAGAAAATTACTCTTTTTTTAATTGGATCGTGATCGCACACACATACTGTAAAAATGAAACATGAAAGAAGAATATAGTGACAGCTAACTAGAACCTGTGTAAGTGCGGGCGCGTGTGGAAGCGTATAGGGAGACAGTATTATTCCTTGCCTCGAACACTGCAACTGTTCCTTTGTATAAGCGGGACGCACGCAGAATTCCGCAGTAGAGTTCTGTTTTGTTGTAGCGCATGGAGAGCCGCAGACACACAGAAAGGCACATTAGAACGACACGCAGAGCTGTGTGTGGTCTAACGCGCCTTTCTTTGTGTCTGTCGTTCTACCTGCGCTACGACAATGTAGAAAATGCTACACCCAACAAGTCTATACAGCTACCCTCCTCTGTCAGGGTTATCTTTCAGCATTGGGCGTTCCCAGGTGACCTCCCTCCCAAAGAGTGACCGAGCCAAATGGTGCTTAATCTTTGCTGATTTTACGAGAACGAGAGTAGGGTTAGCATGACATGGCGAACGCCGACGGGCAAAGTTAATATTTAGTGCTTTATGCGAGCCAACAATTATGGATGTATGCAAAACTTAGTTACCCCACAAATCATAGATGCGGAAACGTCGACAAACAGTCCACATTTGAACGATAAAAGCACGAGGGAATGTCAGGCGCGGACACTGAGACAACATGAAGAAACTTGCCTTTTTGTTCCACGCAAAGCGACTACGACCGCCACGCCATGCCGAAAGTACGTCGTAAATACGCCGCATGTGGTTGCAGCTTAGGCGTGAGAAAATAGCTGAACCTGCCACCTAATAGCAGATAAGGTTCAACACACCTCGGGCTGACCTGTGGTGATGGTCGCCCTCGTGTGCCCAGGAGTTAGGGCCACTTCAGCGAAGCTTGTCTGGTGACCGAGAGCTTTATTGTTCGAAATTCCCGCGTCGAAGCAACCAGTCGCGCAGAGTATGACGTGCAGCCAATAAGTGGCCCGAGCCTAAACTACAGCGAATAAAACAAACAATAGGTCTCGCGGGAACCGAACGAGTGAACTAAAATTCATCTTATCAGCGAGTTGGAGTGTATATATGGATGCTTGCGCAAATCTGCTGTCTGTCGCATCACCAGTCGGCAAATAAACGAAGTAAAAAGAAAAAGGAAAAAGCAAATAGAAACCAAGGTCACGCCGCGTAAAAATGCGTTTTTACGAGCACGTTGGGCGTTGATCAAAAACATTCGCAGTTTCGCGCGAAATGCGAAGCATCGATTGCTATAGCAAATAAGTAGACAGTTATACAAAGTAAGGATAGTAGTTTCATCGGCTACATAAACTTGTAACCGCTCGCTTACTAACTAAATTAGCAAGCATGGTGTTACGCGCGCACCAGCAAACATGAACACATTTCACCCGATGACTTAGGACACTCGCTGTCAAAACGCTGGCATGAGGAAGCGCGGCAGCAGCAGCGAGTGAACTGACCTTCGTGCTGCATCTCGCTCCAACGCGAACTAAGTGGCGAGAACTCAGCGCACACGAAGCTATGAACACTTGGCGCACTCGGTCCCCATCGCAGATCGCTTTCCAGGTAGCGCCCGTGCGGCCGCGCGCGCCGCGCCATAAGCAGCCGCCGCCGGAGTAAAAGGCACCCCAACCCTCCCCCCCCCCCCCCCCCCAGTGCCTTGCGCGCGATGGAAAACGGCGCGCTTCCTCGCCGTCTTCCTGCCTTGTGCGCGCGAGATTGAACCACCATCTTCGGATCACCCTCGCAGGCTTTCACTCGCACATACAGTATACCGCAGGTGCCCGCGATATTATCGCACTTGGACTTTATACGGAACGTCACGGCGACGTCGACGGCGGAAATGCGTCTGGAGTGTACATATAATTGCTATCGCAATAAAAAAATTTAAATTTATATCCCTTGACAGGAATTTCATTGCACGCACAGTTATCGGGAAAATATGCAGCATTTCCCCGCGCCTCTCTTTATGCCGCTTTGGCCATTGCAACAAGTTGCAGAAATTCCGAGAAGCAGCATTTCATTTCTTCGCATACCGTCAGCACGTCGTTACATTGGTTTCTGAACGCTGGACTCGGAATCTCATTGGATAGCTAAAAAGAACTTCGCAGCACGTGTAACTTCATAACATGGCCACGCGCTTAACTCGCGTCCAGCAAGAAAAATCACCTGTCTCGTGTTGCTTAAGACAGCTACGGCACTGCGAGCAGGTTAAGCTTACCAGCTAGGTCGAGATATAAGCCTACGGCTGAGGCTAACCGACTTCTCGCTTGCTGATATATTTATTTGCTGCTTGGAGAAATGTTACGCGCGCACAGCCTACAGAATCTCTAAAGTGAGCACGATCCACGTTCCCTCATTCTTCAAACTTGCTTTAACAGGCAGCAATGAACCCGCTGCGCGCAAGTTGCCAAAGTACCAACATTTTGCGGTAACATCGTGTGACGTCTCTATCTTTTGGCTTCCATGAGCTGCCGAAAGGTAAGTGTCGCTCCAAGGTGTGCAAACCTTGGGATCGCTAATAACACGCAGCTGCGCTATTGGTGGTTGTGTAAGACATAAGCAGAGCGCAAAAGTAGCAGCTACCGGCAACGCGCCGATAGTGTTGTTGACATCTCCTGTGTTCTATATGCTAGCGTATCGAAAACAAAAAAAAAAAGGAGCCGTGCTAACTGCGCGCTTTCCCGCAGCCATGCCCATGGCGCGCCACTCCGTGGAGGAACTCGTGACAGTAAAGCTGCGGCACGAAAAGTCATTGCCGCTGGGCCAGCCCATCGCGGTCACCTGCGTCGTCAGCAACCACCTGGAGAAACGGTTCTACGCACAGCTCACGATTATCGTCACATCAGTCACCTACAACAACCGGTTTCCGCGGACGATCTCCACCAAGGTGTACAACGTCACCATGTCGGCAGGTGGCGGTAAGCGGCTCGAACTAGCTGGTGCCCTTGTCGTTGCTTTACCAAACAGTGAGGTTGCAAGAATCTCTCTCGATAAGAAATTGCTAATGTTCACATACATACATACATACATACATACATACATACATACATACATACATACATACATACATACATACATACATACATACATACATACATACATACATACATACATAGTATGTATACAAAACGCCCGTGAACTTGTATGTATGTACGCGTTCTAAAGAACCTGAGGTGAGGAATATTAATCCGAAGTCCCCCACTACGGCATGCTTCATATCGTCGTTCTGGCACGTAAAGCCAAATCACTTTTTTTAAGAAAAGAAAGCTCGCCTCAATGTCTCCTCACTGCGCACGAGGGCGTAAAATCAATCAGAAGGATAGCAATGCACGTCGCAAATATTGCTCCTCCAAGTGAGTACACCAGTGAATGATTAAATACACAGGGCTTCATATCAGACATAAATAATTTCAATTCACAAAAGCATAAACGACAAAATATTTTAATAAACCGTTGGCCTATAGGTACTTCGAAATGCAGTGATCAGTTTCAAAAGTCCACGCGATGTACTTTCCTTTCGATCCAGAGTGGACTGCAGGGTATATTTTGAAAGCATTGCAGTTAACTGCAAATATAAGGACAATTTTATAACTGGATACGAGTTTGAGTCTTTAAAAAGTTATCTTTATCAACATTTACCATTTTACACAAAAAAGTTCTGAGTGTACAAGGTGTTTTACGTAAAATGAACCAAGGATTATTAAAAAAATGGTTAACCACAGTTGAATGAAACCAACGACATATGGTTGGACGTCATGTGGTGCTCCTTGGAGTATTTTTTTATATTCCGTTTAATTAGTTCGTGAACAAAGAGAAATGATGCAAAATTGTTAATATTCACTTTAGAGCCGAGTGCTTTTCGTTACGTTGTGGATGGGGATTCAGAAACGACCGATCCAATTTTTTGTCGCGACGTACATGCTGCGTGGTGATTCTTTTCGCCGTTTAAGTAAATCCAGCGAAATAGGAAGTAAAATCACGTGACTGCGATCATGCGCTACCGTACTGCAGCGCTCTCAACCCTGCGTCGAGACTATCTCTACCAGGCAGTACGGCGTTTCCTTTCCGCGTGCCACCGCCAAAGATGCTGACTCACTGCGAAGCAGATGCCTTGAGCCGCGGCCGCTCATTTGGCCACGGTCCGCGCGCACAGTTATTTCGCTCGAAGCACGGTTGAGAGCACCGTTGAGAGCGCTACAATAAGATAGCGCATGAGCGCAGTCACATGGCTTTACTTCATATTTCGCTGGATCGCCGACAAAAATCATCACACTGCATGTATACGTCGCCGCAAAAAATTGGATCGGTCGTTTCTAAATCCCCTCTGTACCATGCAATCAAATGCACTTGGCCCTAAGGTGATTATTACAAATCTTGTTTTTAATCCTTGGTTAAAGTTACGTGAAACGCCCTACATATGCAAGTGCCGTGCCCCCTCAGACACAAGTCTCCCTAAATAACAAAGTCATGCAGTCTTGCTATTCTACATTCTTGAGGTCTTCGACCATATCGCAAAACAATGGAACACGGCGGCGCAGCAATACAATAAACACGTCAACGTAGAAAGCATCGTGTTTCCACGTCAGCACCAGCTTCGTTGCCCACAGCGCCCTGTTGAGGTGGCCAGGAGTATGTTCAAATACCCTCTCCCCGCCCCCCAAAAAGAAACATATGTTTCTTTTTAATTTCGTATTTATATTAGGGAAGTACGAATATTCGATGTTTCGAATACGAATAGAATATTACCAACTATTCGTATTCTGTTGTATCCACCGCCATGCCCAGCCAGATTACGCCGTAGAGCCGGAGAACCGCGAAGTGAACAGCTCCAGCACAAGCCGTTTATTATTAGTCCGCGATGTATATATATAGATACAGAAGCAAGTGGCGGCTAATCCGGCCAAGGCGCGTGCCTAGCGCCGTCTAGTTTTACACAAAATAACTATTAGATACCACGGTCTTCTTATGCGAAAATTAACTATTCAGCGTTTTCGAATATCAAAACTAATCAATATTTCGCAACCGACTTTCATAGTAGGGTGACTGTTCTCCGGCTGCTAAACAAAGCACATTATCAGAAGTGAAACAAGGACAAAAGTTTTCGAAGCAATGCAGAAACAAAATGTTGCATGACACACCTGCCAACATTCCCGGATTTTTTCGTAATGTATACAAAATTTGGCTTGTTTTACAATTTTACGAATGTTGCGTCAAATTTTACGAATTCTGTTCGAGGAAATGCTGTTCTTGTCAACCTTCCGTTGAAAGTCTGCTTCTGAAAGGGCGCAAGAAAGGTGCTTGCTTTGAGCAAGTTTATGTTCCGGAAGCAAAGCTTAACTGACTACACGCCTGAAAAGGCATGTGGTCAGTGTAAGCTCTAAAGAAAGCACCTGCTATACCCCCTCCCCCCTTCCCGCTCTTTCACTGGGTGGTGTGGAGCCTGCAGGTTTTTGCGAATTTTAGCGTTCGCAGGTTGATCAATATGATAATGCGTCTTGTTTTCGGTTTCGTGGCGCGAGCCTACGTGGCAACCTGCGAATTTTCGCTGTAGTCTGTCATTTAATGTTTATTGCAGTCTAGTCATGTAGCAGTCAAGCATCGTTTATGCTACAACCAGTGATGCCTTCGGCACACAAGTCTTTCAGGAGCTGTTTCTGTTGCAACTCTTCTGGATCCGAATTGACGAAGCTATTCGCTCGTAAGTGGCATATGCCATTGGCTGGCCGAATTCGCTTATGATATGTGCACGATCACCACTGGCTCGAATTCGCTCTTACGAAAAAAATTCTAGCTTAAGAGCTGTTTTTCCGAATGCGGGCCCTGATCTTTTTTTCAACAACCATGTATTTAGCGTTTTTGAAAAGCTAGTCATAGCCCAACCAACTAATCTTGGAAAGCTTGTTTGCAACCAGGCTCTGAAGATGTTGAGAGGCTATTCGTGCATTCTTTAATGGCAATTAGTGATCTTATGTTTAAAGCTGATCCTAATCCTCCGTGATAGCTGTCTGAATTTTTTCACTTTTTTCAGTACAAGCATGGTACCTATAATTATACCGACATAAATTTTCCTGCTGTAAAAAATTGCGGCTGAACTCATCTCACGATGACTGTAGACGGTAATGTGGTTAGCATCCGAGCAATGTAGCGACACACCGTATTTCTGAAGTCACGTTTATCTAGCACCTGCAGTGGTGATTCTGAGACTTCCGTTACTGACATATGCGTCGTCGCACTTCGCTATGATACTCGTTTGTCAAGGTCGCCCATGAGCATGTAGGCATGACAACGAGTGTATGACGCCGACGCAGTGACGACGATAAAATTACGAAGAAGGAATGATGTGGATGGAACAACAAAGACGGTATGACGACAACCGGATGGCGAAGCTGGAAGGACGACAATGGCACGACTACGATGGCACGTCGATGACGTTATGACAACGGATGCACGACAGCGAATCTCTGACGACGACGCACTGATGACTATATGGCATGACAACGGTGGTATAATCACGACTGAGTAACGACGGCGTGAATGCGACGGAGTGAGAACGGCATGACGACAATTGGATGACGTTAATTAAATTATGATGATCGCAAAGCGACAGCGTGACTCTGACGGCATGACGACATTTGTAAGACGATGACTGTAACGACGATGGCGTGTCAACGGCGGCATGACGACAACTGTATGATGACGACGCAATGACGTCGGTGGAATGACAAGGGTACGTGGACAATGGGATGAGTACGAGTTTACGACGACAATTGCACGACGACGACTGTCTCACGAAGCCTGTCGATGGGGTGACGACGATGGCATGATAACGAGGGCATAATCACGGCTCAATGGCGACAGCAGGATAACGATAGAATGACGAAAAAGGATTGACGTCGATGGAACAACAAGTGCCGTATGACGAGGATGGCATGGCGACAATGGGATGACGTTTGTGAAGTGATGACGATGTTAAAACGACTACATGACGACGACGGCGCGACGACAATGCCATGATGGCAATTGCGCGACGATGATGGCGTGACGACGATGGCCATGACGAGAGTCGGATGACGAAGTTAGAATGACGATGATAGAACTACAGCGACAGCATCACGACGACGGAGTGCCAATGAATGCATGACGATGGCTGTATGACGCCGATGGCGTGATGACGTCGGCATGACAAGAATGGAGTCACAAAGCTTGAATGACGACGACGGCATCAGTGACCCCGACGGCATCCCGGTCACTAGCACATACCTATTGGTTGAAGCTTTTAGACAACTTGGGACATTGGGTTGGCGTAGAAGGCGTGACAACAGTGGCATAAAGAATCAGACCTGGAATGACGGCGCTGCAACGGTGGTTAGACAGACAGACAGACAGACAGACAGACAGACAGACAGACAGACAGACAGACAGACAGACAGACAGACAGACAGACAGACAGACAGACTAATGCCTCCTCTACTAGATGCCTGCTGCGTCGCTAGTCTTCCCATTGGAGCGGAGGTTCCCGTAGTTCAGGGTAGTCGCGGAGAGACGGCGCTCGCAGCCGACCCACTTCCTGTTGCGGAGGGAGTGACGATTACTAGGCTGGCGCGCGCTCCACCAATGGCTTGACGAGAGACCGCGGGTCTTGCCTCCGGGATCGCAACAGACGCCGCTAAAATCTCGGAGGCAGGGCTACGTGATTTAGGTTTGCAGCGGCCACCGCAGCTAGCGCTCGCAGCTGACCCGTGTTAACCCGGGTGTGGAAGAGTAAAGAGGAGAGGGGCAGGAACCAGCCTCTCGGCTCACGCGGCAGGCATCTAGTAAAGGAGGCATTAGACAGACAGACAGACAGACGGACAGAGAATGCTACTCGCAATAGTATATGCGTCTTCGTTTCATTTTTTGTTCTATTTGATATTCGATAATTTCTATTCGCATTTAATTTTCTTTATTATATGGTATTTAGGGGCGGGGAATAAACTTTTATTGTATTAGTATTTAGGAGATGTCGCCTTTAATTGGCGCCGGCTACTCCTTTTCACATAGAGATTTAAAAAGAAACGAATAAATCGTAACACAAATAATGACATCATAACAACACTAATTCCGGTAACATAAGTACACTAATGTCACACTATAACTGAAAGACGACTCCAAATCGTAAGAACACAAAGTCCAGTCCCGTAAATAGACTAATGCCACACTAAAACAAAAGTGAACTCAGTAACACAGCAACACAGAGTCCAATCACATATGTGTACTTAAGTAAACACAAAGTCGGTCACTTAGCTAGACTAAAATAAGGGCACATAAGAAATCACGGATTAAATTCTTATGAAGTTACAAAAAACCAGGCATTGTATTGGCCAAAGTCGGGTAAAAGAAAGACATAGAATGCGCTATCACATTTAAACACTCTATTTAATATTTTCTGAAAATATCGCTCGCTTCTAGAAATCTTCGAAGGGCCAGTAACGCTCGTCTTTGCAATGAGTATGTTGGCCAAGGACCTAAGATCTTCCTGAGGCTTTAGGCCTGCGATCTAAGGCCACTAAATCAAGTGCTAAGTGTTGTCTCTGTGTGTGTAGTGTCGCGGACATTCTAGCAGAAGATGTTCTACATCTTCATCAGCGTGGCCACAAGTGGATTCCGCACTATCAGCTCTTCAAATTTGATGTAGAAAGTGTTTTGTGTACGCGGTACTGAGACGCAGACGGTGAATCAGCGTTTCAAAAGTTCCGATTGTATTTAGTGTGGACGGGACTTGAAATTGAAGCGATGGGTTAATTTGAAGTAAATCGGAAGATTTCGTGTTCTGATCAACCATGTCACTTAGTAATCATGGGCTGATATCCTTCTCAGTATGCGGCGCAATTCGCCTTGTGTTAGTGGGAGACCATGTCTGGCGTTTTGATTCGTATTTGGTTAGTAATCGATAAAGTTTATATTCGCCCACCTCTAATTTTTATATTAGCGCGCTAGCGCTTTGGAAAACTGCGTTATTAGCAGCTGGCCATACCAGACAGTGACATGGTGACATTTTAGTTTCGCGCATTGCTCGCCTCCCTTCGCAGAGCAAATGTTCCACGTCATCGCCCAGCCACAAGACTACATCAAGACGCTCCGCGGTGAGTGCATGATCACCATAGAGGCAACTCTCAAGTACAACAACGACTTGGCCTACGCAAGGAGCGTCGCCACTATACAGTTACCCAAGCTCAAAGTAGATGTAAGTCTTTTATCGAGTCGATGTTCCACTGCTGCAGGCTCAGACAGAAATTACGCCCAGGCAGGATTGCGATTTTAGTACATATGAAATGCGGAAGCACTGTCATGGGGCATCTACAGATTCAGTTTTTATAATTCTTTTCTTTTCTTCATGTAGAAAAAAAGATCACATTCTAGCTGCCACTGATGAAAAAGTAATAATTTTTGGCTCCCTTCCCCGAATATTTTACATAACTAGTAAAAAATCACAGTCTTGAAATTTTGAATTACCAATCATACAACTCCGACATTCCTCAACAAGCATAATGTTGCAGGCGCTTCATTGAACTTTAAAAACAGGTCAATTTGACTTACTATACTTTACCTTAAAGAACACCAAAGTTCTAGGAATGGGTCTTTGTAAAACTTCTGTCACCAAGGCAAAACAAAAATTGTGTAAGAGATAATTTAACAAAATGATGCCGCACATTTAGCACCCTTTTACTAGGTTAACCTCACACAATTGTAACATCGATTTTTGTTGACGAGTTACATATTTGTGAAGAAGACCAAAAACAATCATGGGAACCGAGGGACTCGATTTTTCGTTAATTACAGCCCATGATGCCAACAGACAACGAAGCCAAGGAAAGGGTAGGGGAAATACCTGCTCTATTGCTTAAATTGAGATGTAGAAATAATGACAAACATGAAAATGAAAGTTGACGAAAAGACAATTTTGCACAGATGGGAGCCGAACCCACATTTACCGAATTACGCTTGCGGTGCTCTGCCGTTAAGCTACAGAGGCATCTGTCCCCTTGTCCAGTTCCTTTGGTATTTGTGTATGTGCACTAGACATAGTCCTGATTGGATTGGGCAAACATTAATAAAGGCCCTGCAGGACGCACGTCAGCGCGCAGTGGGCACTGACGTTCGTTTTTGACATTTATTGGCAGCCCCTTTGAATTGGCATCCCCTTTGAAGCAGGGCGGTGACAAATAGTCACCTAGCCTGCTTGAGTTAATCATGTATGCTATAAATGCTTTTCATTCTAGCATTTTCATATACAACCCCTTAATCTTTCTTTCTCTTCCTCAAAACTTCTCTATCTACCTTGTACCACTATCTATACCTGAAACGGATCCGGTCGTATCTGTACCTGTCGGATCCGGTCCCTGCTTTTTTTTTCACCAATACTTTAAACGTGTCTTGTTTATCTAGACTGCTGACCTGTTGATGCTTCCATCCACTTTAAGTCCCAGCGCTTGCGGAAGGTGTACGTTACCTACGGTTCTCACTGGGTGAATTCCTTCGCATTCCATTAGGATGTGCTGAGTGGTCTCCGGATTTTTCGCTCCGGCATACACATGCCTCATCTTCTTGCGAATGTTTGCTCCGGTGTGTTTTGTCCTTAGGCAACCAGCCCGAGCTCCAAATAGCAAGGCACTGTCCTTTGTGTTATCGTAGAGATTTCCCCGCTAATTTCTTTCTTCCCATTCTTGTAAATCTCCAGGTCTTCTTTGTTTTCATTCTTTGCATACAATTCGCTGTCTCTGTTTCTCACAATTTCTTTTTTGGTGACTTCTGAATGTGTTAAACAGTGCCACTCACGGCCATGGCGGCAGATTGGAACAACTTAGGATCAGGCAGCGAGCCAGTAAACTCTCATATTCTAGCTCACTGCATCAAGGCTGCCCAAGTTGAGACCCTCGCTGACGTTTTAAATGTGACGTTCTAAATTTTGGAGTTCTGTGTCTTTTTTTTTTCAATTTTAGTGAACAAATTGAGGATAAATTTAAAATTCTTCGCTCAGTACAATGACACTCATATATCTCATTTTCAACACATTTCGTTCAGATAGGCTCACCTAAACCTAATCGGAGACGTTCTGCGTATCACCCTCATTTGGACATGCCGTTGTTGAGCCAGGATTAATGCATCTCCTTAAAGGGGCCATGACACGGCCGCCCAACAGTTCTCTGTTTATATTCGTAACTGAGAGTAGAGGGTCCAATATGGTTACACACGCAAAAAATAAATTGGGCTCTCGGCGCATATTTTTTTAACCTAAAATTTCAATTTGAAATCGCTGCCGCTCAACTCCTTCCGCCGACATCAACCGCCATTTTGGCAAGGCTATGTGACGTCAGGAATTGCAAGGGCCACCTCTGTGTCGTCTGTTTTGAAACAGTTCGAGACCACGTCGGACGTCTTTCTCCACAAGCTCTAGCACCCAGCGGCGTAGGAACGGCGTCGCCGCTGAATTGTGCACGCAATTCCTTCACTTGCGCGAAAAAAATCAGCAGTAAACCGCAGAAATGCGCCAAAACCATGGAGGAAGTAAAAATATAGAAAGGAGCATTACGTCACGCAGCAAGCCTTGGCAACCGGATGCTCCTTGAGGCCAAAGTGGTGGCCCTACACGTGACCTCTTGCGTCGACATCACGGAGCAAGAATCGAGATTTGGTGAGAGGTTTGGTTCCCAGAAGCTATGCCAGTAGTTTTTATTCGGTGCGCGCTTGTTCAGCAGCACTTCCATGGCTCTGCCGGCAGAGCGGGAACACTAAAACCAACAGCGCACTTTGACGTGCGATCACGTGTTGGGTCACCAAATATGGCTTCAATCTTTTTCTTCCTCCATGACCGAAACGCAACATGCAATACGAAGCGACGTATGGCGGCCATAGCATATTTAGAGCTCCTGCAATCACTTCCGGTGCGTGCAGTGAACAAAAGAATGGCCGTCGAAACTAGCTTCTCCTACCCAAGAGAGCAGTTTCCGGAGGTGACTATTTATTTCGTCAGCACTCAGTGTCGCCAGACTGCTTTACGGTTCAACTGCGACATTAAAAAAATTCGAATACAAATTATTTACTCCACCGCATACACTCCAGCTTGCTGTGGGACACGTAATGTTTCACACACGTGCATAATTTAAGCTCGAAAATTTGGTGTCGTGCCTCCTGCCCCCCCTCCACCCCGCTAAGGGTCCGCGCAATACTTCTGCCGAACCTAGACTTTTATTTGGATTTTTTTGTTCATTCTTCATTTGGGCGCGTATTCCCTAAACAAGTTCTTGCGTTAGAACTGTTCGTGTTCCCATCCATTCAATCTGGCTTGGGGACGCGCCACTCCCCAACGATTGGAAAACCGCTCTGGTCACTTTCATTCCCAAAGCTGGCAAGGCCATCAACACGGACAACCTTTGCCCCATCTCTCTCACCTCGTGTGTGGGCAAACTAATGGAGACGATGGTGCGTGACAGGTTGTCCGAGTTCATGGAAAATCAACACATCTTCGCAGGCTCCATGTTCGGATTTCACCCGCACAGGTCCGCACAGGATGTTCTGCTACAACTCAATCGGGACATCCTTGACCCGGTCGAGTGCTCCCACAACGATAAGGTCGTACTCGCCTTAGACTTGAAGGGGGCCTTCGACAACCTTACTCACGAGGTAATAATCACTCATCTTTCACAAACCGGCTGCGGACGCAACGCGTTCAGATACATTCGACAATTTTTGACAGATCGTGACTCCTACATTCAAATCCAGGACACTGAACACGGCCCCTTCCGACTTGGAACCAGAGGAACACCGCAGGTTGCAGTGCTGTCTCCTCTCCTATTCAATCTGGCTATGATGCACCTGCCGGCCCAGTTGGGTGCTGTCCCTTGTGTGCAGCATGCGCTGTATGCCGACGACATCACCCTGTGGTCCACGCAGGGCTCACTCGGAGACATTGAGGCCAACCTGCAACAAGCGGCGACCATAGTGGACCGTTATGCTCGCCACTGTGTCCTGCAATGCTCCCCTCAAAAGTCTGAATTTGTACACATACGCCGCTCACCAAAGTGTACCACCAAAATTGAGCTCTTTCTGGAGACAGGACCAATTCCTGAACACACAGAAGTCCGGGTACTGGGGCTTTTCATTGATCAACATAGACGGTCGAACACTACCCTGGCCAAGCTCCGTAAGGTGGCGGACCAGGTGGGCCGCATGGTCCGCCGGGTTTCCAACAAACGCAGGGGGTTGGGGTGCAAAGACGCCTTGCGGCTGGCGCATGCATTCGTGACCAGTTGAATCTTATATTCGACTCCTTACCTCCACCTTCGAAAGCACAACGAGGATGCACTCGAACTCATCCTCCGCAATATTATTAAGAGAGCCCTCGACCTCCCCGTGAACACCTCCAACCAGCGTCTCCTGGGTCTAGGCATGGTGAACACGTTCCGGGAGCTCCGAGAGGCTCACTTAACTAACCAATACACACGCCTCTCTAAGACGCTGTCGGTTCGCCACCTCCTTGCCCGATTACACATCCAACACATCACGCTTATGGAAGAGCGAGTACGACTCCCTTTCGAGTGGAGATGCGCCCTCCACGTACGCCCTCTTCCTAACAACATGACACGTGAGGACCATAATGGTCGACGCCTGGCGCGGGCGGAAGCCCTGGGCCGCCATTATGGGTCGAAACCCGGTACTTATTACATGGACGCTTCCGGCCCCCAACATGGGGGATGGTAAACGGCCGCAGTCGTCCACCAGTCCAAAACAGTTAACGGGCTTGCATTTCGCGCCCGCGACATAACTCATGCGGAGGAGGTCGCCATTTCACTGGCTGCTACCCACTCTGATTCCAAAACAATTATCTCCGGCTCGCGAGGGGCCTGTCGGAACGTCGAGCAAGGCTTGGCTCCATACTTAGCCTACCGACTACTTCAAGGTTGCACCTACACCGGGGACCCCGCTCACCGGAACATAGTATGGGCTCCTGCTCATATGGGTCTCAATGGGAATGAGGCAGCCGATGCCGCCGCCCGCGCGCTCTCTCTCCGGGCTTCCCTTCTGGGCCCCGAGATCAGGATCTCGAATTCAATCTCGCGTATTCTTTTAAAGACATTGTCCTGCATTATCTATCTGGCCATAGCTTTTATCCTCACCCGAGTAAAGAACTATCTAAGACGGAGGAGCGGCTTCTACTCCGTCTCTATACGAACACTCTGCTGTGCCCGGCAGCACTCAAACATTTTAATCGTTCTTTCACCGGCAGTTGTCCGCACTGTGCGGAGAAGTCTTTGGACATCTTCCACATGGTGTGGGCCTGCCCATCTAACCCAGCTATTGCCCCTCACCCCAAACCCACTCGGGAGGACTGGGAAGCGACCCTGCTCGGCTGCTATGACCTGCAGGCCCAAAGGGCCTTGGTCGAGCGCGCCCGGGCAGCGGCCGACGCCACTGGGGTCACGTACTAGGGATTCCACCTAGTAATTTAAGGGCCGGGCCCTTAAGGACCGGCCCATATGTGTACCTCCATGTGCTTCTCTTCTGAGAGCAATAAAAATTTTTCATCACCACCTTTCCATCCAACTGTGTTGCTGGACATATTATTAGCGAAGGCGGTTGGCCAATTCCAGACTTCTCTTACGAAAGAAAATCTTCGCTTTCATTCTATAACAAAATAGATCGGCTGGGTGCCCCCAGCGCCTACTGGTGGCGCAAGGAGCACCGTCAGCCACGCGTTCCAATCGTATCGCGTTTCAATTGCTGAGCACTCTACATAAAGTTTTCTGTGATATGGAATGGTTTCCTTAAGGAAAAACATTTCGTCTTTCTCTACTGTTGCCTGTGGATTAGATGTGTATGTTCCGTGATAGATTCGCAACGTTTCTTTAGAGCAATAAACTGTTTTGCATTCGCAAATAATTCATTTTATCAAATAATTTACAAGGCCCAATATGCATATCGCGATGATTCGAGAGTGCTAAAGCTAAATAATACTTGGGCAATAACACTCATTACGGGTAGTTGTTATTGCCGTTAAAAGCAATTGTCTTTGTCGTATCCTGACTAAAGTTGAACAGTACAAATTAAAGACTAACTCAGAGTAATTATTGTCGCTGTACGAATCTGTCATAACAAATAAGCCTTAAGAAGGTAAGGAGGTATACGCATCGTGCACCCCCCCCCCCCCCACACACCCTTATATCCGAATATTCAGAAATAAAACCAAAGTGGGGGGGGGGGGGGGGGAGGGGTATACCGATATAGAGCTAAAAAAAAAAAACATGATGTGGATATGCGGACCGTTCTCCTCTCGGCTGCTGCCAAACATACCTTTCCGGAACACTCAAACATCGCGCCGGTGTTAGCACTCACGTCGCCATATCATCCAGAACCTGCTGCAATGACAGTTGAATAAAGCATGAATTTTAAGAAAGCAAACTTTCCTTAGGCCCCCGTCTATGATATGGGTCAGAGTGAGAGGGTTTCAACTGAATTAACGGCAAGCCGTCGTTAACTGTCTGTTACTAATTAACATTGGTTCATCACAGCTTAGCCCGACTGTCAAAACAAAAGTGACGCAGATAGCCACAATTTCTCGGGCGAGGCCACTTAAGATACATCGCTAGTGCAAAAGACGTGAAAAGAACTTACTAAAGCGAATGAGGTGCGGCGTACCGTTGTCTTTCAGTGGATATCGGAACACTGTAACATATATGTGGAAATAGTGCTACTGGTGCATCAGCGCGGCGGGCACATTAAGAGAGTATACGACTATTGCACTCCCTACAACTACATCTGAAATACGTCGCATATCAAGCCGAGAAAACATGGTTCGATGAAACTGATGACTTGTGATCTTTATTGCATGGATCTCCTTATTGAATTGCATGCACCAATAGAGCTTAACGGGTATCTAGAAACACTCATTTACCGTCTGCGACTGCATTCCGCTTTCACAAAATAGATTCTACATCGCACTGGCCGTGTTGAAAACTCTCGCTTTTTTTTCGCATTCCTCTCGACGCCGTAACAAGTTTCCTGCATCTTTCGGCAGCTGACTCCCGTCGGACGGAACGGAGAGGTCTACTACAACGTGTCGATGAGAAACCCGCTGGCGATTCCACTCACGAGCTGCGAGCTTGCCGTGGAACTTCCGGGCTCTACGCGCTTCCTGACACCTACTCCCGCTGGGTAAGTACCAAGACAGATGGTATAGCTCAGTCCAGTCAAAACATCACCAAAGTCCATTAAGGCCATTAAGAGTGTCGAATACGCTGGCTGCTCGGCTTGACGTGGCGGACGCGAGTCTAGCAATTCAAATTGGACGAGTTGGTACCGGATCATTTTAGAAAAGGCGCGTAAACGAGCTATAAAACAAAGAAGGAAGGCGGGACAAGTGCGTCTTCCTGCTTCGCATTGTTGCTCGTTCTACGCACCTATTCTCAAACGGAAGTATTTCACAGCAATCCGAGTACGTCCGCAAAATTGTGCAAAATACGCCCTCAAAAATGATGGGTCCGCCATGCTCACCTGCTTCACAGATTTAAGATGAGGTGCGATCTCGTACGGAGACGAGGCCAGTGATGAGAACTTCGATCCCCTCGCGAACCTGAAAACGTCTTTTTTGTACGTCTATGTTTAAGTAGTTCACTTCAATTACAAAAATGTACTGTTATTAATCTCAGTGCGCAAGTGCTACTTCGAAAGATAAGCTAAAAAATGCTTTACGCAATTGTCTCCACGAAGTTAAGCTTTCAGCGGTTCTTCGGCAACATTATGGGCAGCGCGTTTGGGCGGCGCGGCATCGGAAAGCAACACTCTGGCCCTTACTTTCTCCGCCACTATACAACGTCTCTGACCGTCGTGCGAATGCAGACGAAACCTTGACGTCCTAGCCAATAATAATTCTAGTGTTCGCGCGAGAGCGCTACAGGTTTTGTTTGTTCTGACGCAGGTCGGTCGAGCCCTTCGGTGTCTTCTTCAAGAGCGGCAGCATCGTCCGAACGTCAGTGTACACGCGCGAGTTCAACGCGGCCTTCCACTGCCGCGAGATGCCCATGATGAACGGGTACCGCATCCTGCAGGCGTCCTCCTGACCTCGCGCTTTGCAACAGCTCCAGTGTCAGGGAATAAAACCAAAATATCGACAAAGCTGCGCACATGTGCATTTATGCCTGACAAATGTCGAACTTCTGTGTCCGGAAAGCGTCGGGTACACCTCACGCTGCTGGCGTCAGCCTATCTGGGATTGGCTTTTCCTGTTGACACAAGCGGCGAGAAAGGTCACTTTGCAAGATAGCGGGAGGTGCCAGGCCCGCTATATGTGCAGGCCTTGCGACTTCAAATGGGAACGCCTGACGCGTGATACAAAGGGAGTTTTCTTTTATGTAGAATTTATGTATTATATATAAATGAGGAGGTGCTGAGCCCAGCTCTACACCTCTCCGAAAGAGAACTTAGCCTGCCTCGACTGCTTGTTTCACCAGACCAAACAGGTAGTAGGCCGTAATGGACTACTCATCCTATGCGACTTCAACGCCGCGCATGCCGCGTGGAGCAACGCCAGAAACACGCCCATAAGCACAACACTACAACGTCATGCAGCAGGGTCAACTCGCCGTTCTCACTGATTCGCAACACCTTACAAGAGTGTGCAACGACATCAATCGATACATGTGTCCTGACTTAACACTAGCCTACCGACTCCCGCACGCCGAATGGTGCAACACAAATGTGACGCTAGACAGCGATATCGCTGCAAACTTACAATATATACAAGAAACTTCCCACACCGAAGAATCTGCACCACCAAGCTAACAGACTGGACAGCCTTCAGACAAGATCGTCTCATCACTGGTCTTACCAACGTCGAGAACCTTATGGAATTACTCAAAGGTATCCAACCACAATTGATAAACACTGCAAACACATAGCACTCACCACCGACAACCCAGCCGTTGATCCACACCTTCTACACCTTTGGGAAGTCTCACATTGTCTCGCCAAAAGATGGTGCCAACAGAAATACAACAGACGTTAGAAACTACGCATCGCAACCCTCACGGCAGACGCTGAGAAATACGCCGACCATCTCGCACGACAGAACTGGGTTTAGGTGTGCACTTCTCTACAAAGTACTCTGGGCATAACCAAGAGATGGCATATTATCCGGCACCTTCTCGATGCTACTCAAACCTAACGGGACAGCCAGCACACCATGAAGCGAATTCTTCAGAACCACCATGGAACCAACAACTAACTCCTTCTAGACCTTAAAGACAAGTACATCAGACATCCATGCACAGCAGTCGAAACCTCTCCCGAGTACACGGGGTGTCCAAATGAGAGACTAGACCTGCCAATCGCTTCATTCGAACTTATGCAAGCTCTGAACAAGCTTACTCTCACCACGACACCTGGCAGCGATTGAATCACCAATTAACTCATCCGGAACCTAGAATACGACTCCCTGCAGGCCATACTCCACCTTAAATTGGGAGACGGATAGCTTACTTGCAGAATGGAAGTAAACCGAAATTGCGTGAATTCCCAAAACGGGTAAAACGCCCTGTGTCATGCGACCTACACCCCATATCACTGACATCCTGTCTGGGAACGTTCTTTGAGCATATTGTCCACGAAAGACTGCAACATCACAAGGAGGACCAGCATCTCTTCCCAAACAATGTTTGGTTTCGGCCCCAATCTTTCCACCCAAGATATTCTACTTTA